>NC_065443.1:254917300-255226319 GCF_917563875.1 Diabrotica virgifera virgifera
ACTAAGAGGCAAAAAAGTTTTAAAAATAGTGTGTTTAACTATCGGTGCCACAATAATAATTTAATTAGAACGTACACAAAAGTTTGGGGGGTGGGGTGTTAATGGAACAAAACCCCCATAAATTTTTTATGGGGTGTACAAATTTCACTTTAATTTTTTTTTAAGATGTTGCTGCCCTAATAATACCACATGTCCATTTTCAATAAAAAATCTCTAAGAGTTTTCGATATATGAAAATAAAACGATTTTCATTTTGTAACTTCAAAGGGCTATAACTTTTTTTATGTGCACTTTTGTACTAAGGTAAGTTAGGTTTAATCAACCTATTTTTGACCCCAGAATCTGTGGTATAATTTATGACCAATCTTTTCGGGACACCCTGTATATGATGGTCCTGTCCTACAAGAATTAATTGATCCATATAATTTGTGTTGTTAAAATCTATTTATGTAAGGAGGACTATTTTGATCACATAATTTAATTAATTTAGTAGATTTTCATTGACTAGTCATTCCCTGTACTGTCTCACTACTTTGTTTTTATCTGTTTTATTACTTTGTTTTCCTCAAGAAGTTGTTCTAATAATTGTGGTGCCTTTTTAAAACTCTGTTTTAAGTTTACCACCATTGTCTGGGTTGCAGCTTATTTACGTCATCTTCTAACTGTCGACGATTTTCTTGCAGAAGACCATTTACATCAGCGTCAGAGATACAGACACGTTCAAGACGTTGTCACACTTATCATCACAAAAAAAAATGCGTTAAGCACGTATGCCAGCAAGGGACATCGGAGATTTTTTTCATTATTATATAGTAAAAAATATTCATATAAAAAATGTAGACTTGATACGGTAATAAATTAGATTTTAAAGTGAATCTAATCTTGTTGTTTGTTGATTATAAAAAACGAAATATCGTTTTGTAGGTCGTGTTTTTTTGAGAATGTAAACCGTACACTTTTTTATACAACCATCTTTTAGTGACGTATCTGTTGTCCGATTTAAAGCAGTAAAGAGGTCTAGATGCACTCACATCCATATGTATTTCTTTTTTATCTATACCGACACAATATTTTGGACTTTGAAAATTCTACATGGACTAATGGGAAGTAGTGTGAAATTGTTCGTTTTACCTAAAATATTATTCAAGTTAATGCGGGAACGGGCTAGATAGATAGATAGATATATATTATATTGACCAAAGTCTTGTAGATTTATATCTTCGAGAGATATCTTCACCATTTACGTATTTACTATTGTTATGAAATTTTGATAAAAATAAGTTTTCACTGTCTATAAGTATGTGCAATCATGGACATACCAAAATAGATTAAATATGTCCATTCATTCATTAATTAATCAATTATCAATCTGTGACTACCACAAATACATGAATATTAAGATCACGTATTGTGTAAAACCGCATATTTTCAACTTGACCTTCCTCATTAAACTTAACGACCGATTCTCTCAAACATGAATGAAGATCAGAAATCAAGATCAATTTACGGAAAGTTACTTTAATAAGCCAAATGTGAAAGATGCGAGTACAATTAGAGTGACCTTACTTCAAAAATTACGTGCTTCGGCGCTTTTTTGCAACCCGTTTTTATCAGAAAAGTAGATAATATCGATCATTTTGGTTATATAAAGAGAAGAAGAAAGAAGTCATTTCTCTTCTCATATTCTATTTTTTGTTTGTTTTTTTTTGCTAGAAACTTCCTTGAAACTTGGTAAATTTTATTTCTCTTGGTGCAAGAAACAATAATGTTGACTTGGGGATCAATAGATCCTAGTGCACTCTTATTACTCATTTTCTTTTTGTTAACGAGATAGTCCTAGAATGTAGAAAGTTTAGAAGCCCCGAATATCTGGAATATTTGGTACATACATTGAGGTCCACGGGTATTTTTCTTCTTCTCATATTCTGCGTTTTTCTCGTCGTATTCTGGATTCAAGATACTCTTCAACTCAATACCGCCAATAATTTCTGTCAATAAGTGACATCATCAAAGTTAAAAATAATAATGTATAAACATTCTCAATTTCTTTGCAAAACGAAAATGCAGCAGCTGCATAATATTCTGGTTAAAGCGGAGAGTGCAGGAAGAGTCTATACCGGTTTCGGAGATCTTTTCCCCTCATCAGTAAACCCATATCCTCTTCTCTCCGCTTTAACCATTTACCACAGCTTAGGGCCTTCCCGAATTGCAAAGAAAGAAATGTCACGGATGAACTAGGGCCATCTACCAGAAAACAAACTAAGTTATCAATCGAAGCAGCGCAGAAAACGACAATAAATATCGCCTCCGTACCACCAGATTGACAACAGGTGGAATACTTTCTTTGGTTACACCTCCTGAGACTTTTACAATTTATAAGTCATACAGGTGCCAAGAAAATTAAGATGAGAGAATTTTAAATAATTCACAACTCATCTACCCAGCATGGTAAAGCTCCAACAAGAAAGATTCCTTAATACTTAAAAGAGTAAATGAATTAAAAATGTATAAACATTCTCAATTTCTTTGCAAAACGAAAATGCAGCAGCTGCATAATATTCTGGTTAAAGCGGAGAGTGCAGGAAGAGTCTATACCGGTTTCGGAGATCTTTTTCCCCTCATCAGTAAACCCATATCCTCTTCTCTCCGCTTTAACCATTTACCACAGCTTAGGGCCTTCCCGAATTGCAAAGAAAGAAATGTCACGGATGAACTAGGGCAATCTACCGGAAAACAAACTAAGTTATCAATCGAAGCAGCGCAGAAAACGACAATAAATATCGCCTCCGTACCACCAGATTGACAACAGGTGGAATACTTTCTTTGGTTACACCTCCTGAGACTTTTACAATTTATAAGTCATACAGGTGCCGAGAAAATTAAGATGAGAGAATTTTAAATAATTCACAACTCATCTACCCAGCATGGTAAAGCTCCAACAAGAAAGATTCCTTAATACTCAAAAGAGTAAATGAATTAAAAATGTATAAACATTCTCAATTTCTTTGCAAAACGAAAATGCAGCAGCTGCATAATATTCTGGTTAAAGCGGAGAGTGCAGGAAGAGTCTATACCGGTTTCGGAGATCTTTTTCCCCTCATCAGTAAACCCATATCCTCTTCTCTCCGCTTTAGTTCGTTTTCTTACTATTTTTGTAGATCTCCTTATAAAGTCCCAAATGTTTATATTATATAAGCTTTTACTCCTGTCGGCACTTCTCTAGGAAAAACATGTTTTTTTTAAACGGGCTACATACGTCCCTACCCATCTACCCAACTCTTGCATTGGACAACGTTGGGTCCGCCCGTCGGAGTATGTATACGCTTATTGTACGACTAAACCGGTCGGGCCGACCGGTTATTCCAACAACCCGATTTCTTAACCCAAAATCTATCGAGTCGACAGGTCTATGGGGTAATTGGCCAACCTTCTACTCCGACAAAAATTGTCGGGCTGTTCTGTTGTGCCCGATGGTACAGTCGGGACGTGTGTAGGCCCTTTGGTACATTCCGATATTATATCGGACTACTCATCTAATTGAGTAGCGATATCGATTATACTCATCTAATTGTACTAGTGAGTAGTGCTTGATTTTCCGCGACAGTTATCACACTATTGTTATCTTTTGTATGGGTTATTCAAACGTTTGACTTGTCTAGCTATAGATATATTCCTGAGAGAGATATCTTCATCCTTTAGATATTTGCTATTTTATGAAATTTGGATAAAATACAGTATGGTTTTCATTGTCTATATGCATGTGCAGTCATGGACATACCAAAATAAATTAACTAGTCCTATTCTCAACATTAATATCACAAGAGAATGAGAATAAATTGAAAATAATGCAACAGTTTTTCGAAAACTTCTTGCCTGGCTTCACGAGAGTGAGAACAAGTTTGAGAAAAAAACTGGATCATTATTTTCTTATTTATTCTTATTATAGTGTGATATTCCCAAGATTATCTTTTAATACTCACATAAAAAATTCAAGTCGTTGTAAATAAATAAACATTCAGTGACATTTTTCACAATTATTAATATTTTACAACTTGTTATGAACAGAATGAGCTGGTTTAACATATATTAAGACGAATATATCAATAAAATATTAGTTAAAATTATTTATAAATACGCTCTGTATCTGTAGAGTAGGGAGTGTGAGTCAAGTCCCACAGCACTTAGGCTACAATTGACCCATTGTACATCCTCCCAGGGGGTTGTCGTCCTTAGTTAATTATCCATCCTGCCATTTTCAGGAAGGCGGACAAATCACCTGGTGACATCTCCCCTATATCGGCAGGTATAGGCAAAGGATCGCCGAACGCATACTATTGTATTGACGATAACTCCGGACATTCACATAGAACATGCTCGACAGTTTCGTCATCTCGTTCACACCTCCTGCATAGAGCTGTGTCTACTAGCCCCAGTGTGTGAAGGTGTTTTCTTAGTTGACAATGGCCAGGTAAAAAACCAACTGTCAAGCGTAGGTTTTTCCTGGTCATTCTCAAGTACTTTTCTGATGCTGACTTCCCAAGGTTCCTTAGTCTTAACTTGGCAAGTCTACATCCTGGCCCTTCTTCCCATATTTTTACGGTTTGCGTGTGGGAGTGACATTTGACAATTTCCGCGATTGTTGCAGTTGACCAGCCAAAAAGATCACCAGGTCCTAAGAGTCTTAGGCCAGCCGCCTTCCTAGCTAGCTGGTCAGCAATGCGGTTGCCTTTATTTCCGTTGTGTCCTTTAACCCACCTCAGGATGATGTTGTTACCATCCGAAGCTTGGGCTAGTGATTCATGGCACTCCATTACTAGCCCTGATATAACACGTGGTCTGTTCAGGGTTAGTAGCGCTTGTCTGCTGTCTGTGCAGATTATTATAGTTTTGCCGGCTACACCTTTCCGGATTATCTCTTTTGCGGCTATGGAGATACCAACCAGTTCAGTCTGAACTATGTTTGCCCATTCCCCATTTTATAATAAGGTTCAGTGATCTGAAGTATATTCCGCATCCTGAGCCTTCTTCCGTTTTGGAGCCATCGGTGTAGATGCAATATGCATTTGCCACGTTTGACTCCCTATGTTGTCTTGTTTCGATTTTGTAGGGTTTGTCGAAGACAAACGTTATTTTAATTGAGTCGCATCCATGGCCCGAATGTAGCTGGGGCAGTTCCTCCAGCTCACCCCGCCAGAAACGACATCTCAATTGTCCCATTCCTACATAAAGGATAAATACGCTTTTATTCATGAAATAATCTTACCGAATTAGACTCGAGCGGTTAAAATTGCCGATTTGTATTTTCCTCGTGACAAGTTGATATTATCGATCCAGTACTAAAAGTTTATATTGATTAATTTTCTTAAATGTGACAGTTGTCAAAACAATAAAAACAGTTGTAATTAAATAGAAACAAAATACTTAAAAATATTCTCAGTATAATTATGTAAGTAGATTATTCCCAACATTAATATCACAAGAGAGTGAGAATAAATTGACAATAATACGACCATTTTTCGAAAACTTGTTGCCTGGCAATAGACACGAGAGCCCCAAGGGCTCGAGTGTCTATTGCCGAATGGAAACAAGTTTAGGAACAAATATTGAGCTTTTAGTATTTATTCCTACTGTCATGTGATATTTGTAAGGCTATTTTTTAATACTAACATATAAAATTCAAGTCTTTGTATAAAAACATTCAGTGACATTGATCCCAATTACTGTGACAAAAATCTTTCAACTTGTCAAAGTGAATAGCACAGTTTAGCAAAGAGTCAGAGGAAGATATCATTAAAATATTAGTTAAAATTATTTATAAATCCAGTTTTATTCACGAAATAATTTTACGAAGTAAACTCGAGTGCTTAAATTTGCTGATAAGTGTTCTCCTGGTGACAATTTGACATTAGATGCAGAACTAAAAGTTTATTGTGGATATTTTCTTAAATGTGACATTTGCCAAAACTTGGAAACTGATTGCAATTATACAGAAACAATCTACTTAAATAAATTCTTACTGTAATTTTGTACAGTAGAAAATTACCGCTGTAATAATAATCTGATTGGACAGAATTAAATACGTGATGAAAAATCTTAGTACATGATTGGAAATTAAAATAATTAAAAAATAATCTCATTAATTATCAATAATTATCAATCTGTGACTACCACAAATACATGAATATTAACACGTATTGTGAAAACCGCATATTTTCAACTCGACCTTCCTCGTTATACATAATCTAGAACAATAATGAAGATCAAAAATCAAGATCAATTTGCGGAAAGTTACTCTAATAAGCCAAATAAGAAAAATGCGAGTACAATAAGAGTGACCTTACTTCAAAAATTACGTGCATCGGCGCCTTTCCTGCAACCCGTTTTTATCAGGAAAGTAATATCGACGATTTTGGTTTACCTTGTTCTTGAATCTGGGTTCATTGTCACAGAGCTCACGTCGTAAGGTTGGACATTTATCAAATTTGCATCTAGCCTTAGGACGACATAATAAATTGAGATTTTGTAATTCGTTTCAGATGAAGATTATAATTGTTGCGGAAGAAAAAACAACAAAAATATTACGCAAAGAATTTAGCTGTTTTAGGAGTTGAATATGACTTTATTTCATTTTTCTGTTTATATAAGAGCGTCTTATTGCTGATTATATATTTATAGTAAGTTCTTTATTTTTGAATGTACCATGTAGATACCTGTAAGTAAGTTGTAGTATTTCCAAAACATTTTACGTTCATTAAATAATTAATTAATTATTTTATTTGGGATTAAACCACAACTAATTTGAGTCGGAATTATATTTCACGTTTGTTTTTACGTTTCGATTTCCAATCGAGAAATCGTTTATCTATAAATGTTTTTCATAAACATTTAGGAACCTGACACACAATACAAATAATAATCACACAAACAAAATAGTCACTGACTAAATTTATTTAAAAACATTATGAATATCTGCTGGTCAAAAACAGATCAGGGCACTTAACTAAAGATCAACTTTACACTATTAACTGAACACAGTCCCAACTGTCTAGTAAATTACTCGTAATTTAGTAATTATTTTTTTTGCTATATTCGTCAAATTCTGATTTGTTCTGGATGTGGCTAAAATTTATAAAGTAAAGCCAATGTGCTTATAAGCAATATTATTTGTAACCTATTAGTAAGAAAATATTCTCTTGTAGTTTATTAACAAGATAAAATCAATTAAAATAATAAAACTCAGGTTTAGATGAATATTTTTGAAATTTTATTTCTTTTTTCTAGTCTTTTGTAGATTATTATCTGCAAATAGAAATCTTTTAATAAAAATTATTTAATATACACTTCCATTATTCATGATTTTTCTTATTTATTTAATTAAAAAAGTCTACAATTGTAAGTGTATTTCAGCTTTTAATAGGATGTGGCAGGAATTTTTAGTATTGCATATTTACGACAAGGTCACTGTCTAAATATCTCCTGTGAATCAATTTATTTAATAATGAAGTAGCATAACAGAAAAATAGAAATGCAATTATAAGAATATAGGAAGCTAAATAAAGGGTAGCCAATTCCTAGGTCCTGGAAATATTACTATCGAGCTACAGACACCTTATAGTTTTAAGAAATTCAAGATTTTGTTCTGAGCCTGAGAGTCTGAACCCTCGTACAGCTCTTGCAGGACATAGTGGATTGTGAAGATCGGCACTGACCAATCTTGAGATGCAAACATCATATCCAGGGGATGCATCATACAAGGGAAAAGTACGATGCCCCAAATCTGGTAGTTGACAAAACAAAAAGAGCTCGGCCAGCAAAGGACTCAGAAATAAGTAGTTTTTCCAAGTTTAAAAATAAAAATATAAGTAGAACGAGTAGAGATACGACCCCGTGGCTCATTTTTTCTCTTTCTACATGTCTCAGCTTTAAGGCAGCTTTCATATAACTTGCTGTTGTTCTAGGTTTAATGTCACCTTGACATAGTTTCCCTGGGTGTACCAAGGGTAAATAATTTCCATTGGGTGTTGGGGGAAACCTTATATAGAGCTGATATGTGACGAGGACTTGTACTGGTGGAGAAAAAAAACCGGTACTGGTGGAGAATTGTTCTCTCTTCGTGAGAAGAAAAAACAAAATAAAAGATACCACTCTTTTATTTAATCTGTATGTACAAGCTCTTTTACTTAGAAATTGAACAGCATGTCTGGGTAACAAGTAACAGAATAGGAAGAGCTATGGTAGAATTATTTTTGAGCTACTGGTCAGAAGCAGATGTAAAAGGAAAGCTCTTAGCAGTAGAATAAAATTATATGAGAAGAAACGCAAGAATATAAATGATAAGCAATGAGAAATCAATCATTCAAATTAAATAGATGAAACAGAAGTGAGCAGAATAGAAAAAAGATCCTTTAAGTGATTGGGCATTTATTAAAAATTTCTTAGCTGAGGGAAAGATATATAGAAGAGGACCTATGGAACAACCGGAAAGTTGCGATGGAAGTAGGAAAATGGCGGAGAACGTTATAAACCGACATGTAGGGGTAGTAGTATTAAAAAATCCTTACTGCCTACCATATACTGGGTTGGGATAAAGTATGGAACCAAGCAAATATCTTTGAAACGAAAAGAACAATATTTATGAAACTGTGCATGCAAGTACAGTGACACAAAAAGCATCTGTTGTCATATTTTTTGTTACTATTCCACTTCCCGTTCCACCGGAAATACCCCTAACTTATTTAATTTAAATGGGACACCCTATATATTTTTGCGGATTTTAAAAAAACTTGTTATTTTTAATTCATACATACCAAATTTGGTAGAGAAAATTTGTTAAAAAGTGTCTGTAGATAATTTTTTGTATTAATATAACGTAATAGGAAATAAACGAGTACCATCTATACTGTAGACTAAAATTGTTGTTTACATGCACTGCATGACTTATATGAATTTAGTATAGTAGATAAAACTGTTACTGAACTAATTGACGGAAATAAAATGTATTAAAAATGGTTCTTTTAAGTGGAAAAGATCGTATTGAAATATTAATGATAATAGGTTATGGTGAATCTTCATTTTTTGGAAATGAATTTTCCAAATCCATGGATTGGACGTAGAGGATTCATAGAGTGGCCCGCTCGTTCTCCGGACCTCAACCCGTTAGATTTTTTTCTTTGGGTTATCTAAAATTACGTGTTTGCGTTAGGTCACCAACATGCTTGCAGGATTTGAGACAAAGAATAATAATTGATGAATGTGAACTAATACGTGGAGAAATCTTGCAAAAAGTGACTCACGAATTTATTTATAGGCTTGCACGTTGTCAGGAGGTGAACAGCAAACATTGTCAACATTTGAAATTATTTTTTTTTATTTTTAATATCATTGGTCTTACGTAAATAAATTAACCTATTTTTTAACTGTAAAGAGATTTATTTCTTGTTTTAATAGTTTTTTCTTCCAAACTTGGTATGTATGAATTAAAAATAACAAGTTCTTTTAAAATCTGCAAAAATATACAGAGTGTCCCATTTAAAGTAAATAAGTTATGAATATTTCCGGTAAAACCGGAAGTGGAGTAGTAACAAAAAATATGGCATCAGATGCCTTTTGCGTCACTTTACTTGCATGCAAAGTTTCATAAATATTGTTCTTTTCGTTTCAAAGATATTTGCTTGGTTCCATACTTTATCCCAACTCTGTAGTTATTTCAATGGTAACCAATCGGAAGGAGAATCAGGTAATTAGAATATCAGAACAACAAGAACAACACGAGCTACAAAAACAATAGCAAAATTTTACTATAAGCCACCTCTGTGTAGTTTTCATTACGGTTCATGTACCTATAAATACCTCATGTAATTCACACTCTCATCGTCTTTTACGATGTTTATAAATGTTTTATAGTTTAAAAAAATTTTGTATAATTATTTTTTATAATGTTTTAAATACCATTTTGATGGGGAACTAATTTTTAAGGTAATATCCAGAATGATTTCAATGCTACCTCAGAACAGAAACTTCAGAATTTAGTAAGGAGCTGCTGACAGGATGTTCTTGTTACAAATAGTAGAACGTTCAATTTAAATGATTTCCGTAGATACTTTAGACTTTAGACGCTATAAAAAAAAAGAAAAATTTCGTACGCAAATAATAATCAAAATTTTCAGTTCTTATTATTATTTTGGTTTGATTTATTATTCATTGTTATTGTACTTTTTCCACTGTCTTTGATAATACGACAGGCTTTAGCAGCTATTGTACCTTTAAGATTTTTTAACTTCTCATATTTCCCAAAAACTTTCTAGATCATTCCAACTGTAGCTTTGGAACATGTTTTCAGTTCCGTTTTTATCATAGATGATATTATATCGTCGCCTTAATACTATAACTTGATAACTCGAAATTAGTAGTTTTGAGATAAACGAGTTTAAAGATTTTAAAGGTATTTGTGCTGCAACCATGATGTTGGTAAATACGGAATTCACTCTGCGGCTCTAAAATACTGTTCCTTAACTTTTTGGCAACTGATCTATTTAGGAATATGGTGTAAATTTGTTTTCCAATATGGAAAAAAACATGAAAAATTAAAGTTATCAACTTTTAGCACTACCATAATGTTAACATTTTTGGTAATGTCGCATGTTGTGCTAAGTCGCATATAAGTGAACTTTTTAACACAACTAATATTTTAAACATTATTTTGTTGAAAATTAGCCCTCTGTCATGGGGGTTGCCAGATCTGCTAACAATTCTCGAATTCTTGCATTAAAATGAACCGAATAAACAGATAGCAATTATGTGGTAAGTTCAATGGTTTCAGAGAAACACGTGCTAAAACTAGATAACTCGAGTTATCTAGTTATAGCATTCAGTGTATGTCGTATTCACGATTATTTCGATTAAATAATAGCTTGATAACTTATCTTGTCAAGTTTTAGCACAGAATATTAGTGGCATTTGAGTTTTATCAACTTTCGTCAATCATAAATAAATACTTAACCCGTTTGAAGTGAGATATCAAGTTTTTACAAAATATGGAGGCAAACAAAATACATCTTGTGAACTAGTGATCTCAAAAACGTCAATTTTGGAGTTATCAAGTTATAGTACTAAGGCGACGATATAATGAGAATTTTATTTTTTTTTATTTACATTAACAAAAGGAAAAAAATTGGAAAAAATTGAAAAAAAAAACACCGTATAGAACAAAGAAAACGCAACAATAATAATTATTATTAACGATAAGGTATAATCCACGCATTTCTATTATAATGAGTAAACACAGCTGCATGTTCCATAAGAACATTAATATTGAATGTCATATATAAATTTTAAGTAAAATATCAGATTCTCATGTTTAAGAGTGTAGGCGCAAAATTTCGGGCCAATGCTTTTTAAATGAATTCATTTTTTCAGATCCTGAAAAAGTTAATAAATATTTTTGAAGTTATACTTCTTTAGGCGCGATTGAGATTGAGGGTGAATTTATATTGATCTGCGCGCATGCGCACACCGACAGTATGGTATTAGTCGTTATACGGGCTCTGATTGGGTGTTGAAATGATCTGTCAATAATAAATAATTGTTCAATATGAAGGTAAACAAATGTATAATATATGAGTTTTATTGTTGTGAGGACAGAAACAAAAAAGTTTATAATTGTAGTAACATTTAAATAGTTTTTAAAAGCAACAGGTACGTAATAATTGTAAATGTATCATAGGTACCTACCTATTTGAACCTACCAAAATACATAGTATGTAATACTTTTATTTACATAATTTGATTACCATCAAAATTTATATCAATGTTCACCTAACATATTGTTTTCTTACTCTATGTTTTGTTGTATTTTTTCAATTCTAAATCATTTCAATTCAAAATCAAAATAATTTAATTTAATTTAAAAATATCAAAAGCTTAATCCGTTTAGTTAGTCGATCTTCGCACATAATGACACATTGCCTCCGTGGCGAAGCGTTTAAGGCGAATGAACCCCAATAAACCAACCGCGCTGATAGCTGGTTCGAATCCCAATAAAAACTTTTATTTTTTTATTTTTTTTTTATACATTTTATGATTGTAAGTATATTTATTATATAATTTTATTTTCAGAAAATACGTATTTAGTTAAAAAATTTTCCGACAATTAATGTTCAGAAATCATTTGTGGCATTTTTGATGTGTTTGTGTGTGTTTTATTCTTTTATTACACATTTTAATTTTTGGCACTGTTTTAATAAAAATGTTTGAGAAGTAGTAAGTATAAATTAGTTTAATATTTAAATACAATATAAATAAAAAGTATATTAATTTCGTTTAAATCATATAATAGAAGTATAACTTCTTACGTGCGTACAAAGTACACACACATTCTTTTTTAAAATTCGAACACAGAATGAAAGATTACATTATTACCGAGGGCCGAAAGTCCCTTAGAATAAACAAAAAGTTTCTTTTGAATGAGATACTCACTTGAAATTAAAAATCACACTCATTTTTTTTTCTTTTTCACCCCTGTAACTCATTAAAATAAACATTATAGAAGTTTTCAGGGACTTCAGTAATAATGTAATCTTTTATTCTGCGTTTAAATAAAAAAAGTACTTGCTTATTAGTTTTCTCGGGATTCGAAAAAATGAAAAGCATTGGCCCGAAATTTTGTGCCTACACTCTTAAACATGAGAATCTGATATTTTAGTTAAAATGTATATACGACATTCAATATTAATGTGCTTATGGAACATGTAGCTTTGTTTACTTTTATGCGGGATTATCTTATAATAGAAATGCGTGGATTATGCCCTATCGTTAATAATAATAATTATTGTTGCGTTTTCTTTGTTCTATACGGTGTTTTTTTTTTCAATTTTTTACAATTTTTTTCTTTTTGTTAATGTAAATAAAAAAAAATTAAAATTCTCATTATAATATGATCTATGATAAAAACGGAACTGAAAACAAGTTCCAAAGCTACAGATGGCATGATCTAGAAAGTTTTTGGGAAATATGAGAAGATAAAAAATATTAAAGGTACAATAGCTGCTAAAGCTTGTCGTAGTATCAAAGACAGTGGAAAAAGTACAATAACAATGAATAATAAATCAAACCAAAATAATAATAAGAACTGAAAATTTTGATTATTATTTGGGTACGAAATTTTTCTTTTTTTTTATAGCGTCTAAAGTCTAAAGTATCTACCGAAATCATTTAAATTCAACGTTCTACTATTTGTAACAAGAACATCCTGTCAGCAGCTAGTCACTAAATTCTGAGGTTTGTGTTCTGAGGTAGCATTGAAATCATAAGTTCCCCATCAAAATGGTATTTAAAACATTATAAAAAATAATTATGCAAAAATTGTTTAAACTGTAAAACATTTATAAACATCATAAAAGACGATGAGAGTGTGATAATTACGTGAGGTATAGGTACATGAACCGTAATGAAAACTACACAGAGGTGGCTTATAGTAAAATTTTGTTATTGTTTTTGTAGCTCTTGTTGTTCTTGTTGTTCTGATATTCTCATTACCTGATTTTCCTTCCGATTGGTTACCATTGAAATAACTACAGAGTTGGGATAAAGTATGGAACCAAGCAAATATCTTTGAAACGAAAAGAACAATATTTATGAAACTTTGCATGCAAGTACAGTCACGCAAAAGGCATCTAATGCCATATTTTTTGTTACTACTCCACTTCCGGTTTTACCGGAAATACCCTTAACTTATTTACTTTAAATGGGACACCCTGTATATTTTTGCAGATTTTAAAATAACTTGTTATTGTTAATCCATACATACCAAGTTTGGAAGAAAAAACTATTAAAACAAGAAATAAATCTTTTTACAGTTAGAAAAATAGGTTAATTTATTCATAGGTCTGGATCCCGCGTATGAAAAAAAAGTTGATTAATAGCAAGCTGAAAATTTGTTAATAGCTTAAGGGTGTCTAGTAGAATAAACTTTGATATATGGGAACACTGAAACAGGGGTAGTTTTAATTGTGGAACAGTTTAAAAATTTGGAACGGTCACAGCACGAAAACGACACATTTATTTTGTCCGACAGAACAGACTTAAACTCTCCGAACAGAGATTAAACTCTCATGAAAAAATCAGACTGCTATTTATTACCTGTCATAATTCCTGTCATTTGACATATTCTACATGTTCCACTCATTAAAACGCCCATTTGGTGATAAATAGCAGTCTGATTTTTGCATGAGAGTTTAATCTCTGTTCGAAGAGTTTAAGTCTGTTCTGTCGGACAAAATAAATGTGCCGTTTTCGTGCTGTGACCGTTCCAAATTTTTAACCTGTTCCACAGTTAAAACTACCCCTGTTCCAGTGTTCACACATATCAAAGTTTATTCGACTAGACACCCTTAAGCTATTAACAAATTTTCAGCTTGCTATTAATCAACTTTTTTTTCATACGCGGGATCCAGACCTATTAGGTTAGACCAATGATATTTAAAAAATAATAATTTCAAATGTTGAAAATGTTTGCTGTTCACCTCCTGACAACGCGCAAGCCTATAAATAAATTCGTGAGTCACTTTTTGCAAAATTTCTCCACGTATTAGTTCACATTCATCAATTATTATTTTTTGTCTCAAATCCTGCAAGCATGTTGGTCGCCTAACGTAAACACGTAATTTTAGATAACCCAAAGAAAAAAATCTAACGGGTTGAGGTACGGAGAACGAGCGGGCCACTCTGTGAATCCTCTACGTCCAATCCATAGATTTGGAAAATTCATTTCCAAAAAATGAAAATTCACCATAACCTATTATCATTAATATTTCAATACGAACTTTTCCACTTAAAAGAACCATTTTTAATACATTTTATTTCCGTCAATTAGTTCAGTAACAGTTTTATCTACTATACTAAATTCAAATAAGTCATGCAGTGCATGTAAACAACAATTTTAGTCTACAGTATAGATGGTACTCGTTTATTTCCTATTACGTTATATTAATACAAAAAATTATCTACAGACACTTTTTCACAAATTTTCTCTACCAAATTTGCTATGTATGAATTAAAAATAACAAGTTTTTTTAAAATCCGCAAAAATATATAGGGTGTCCCATTTAAATTAAATAAGTTAGGGGTATTTCCGGTGAAACGGGAAGTGGAATAGTAACAAAAAATATGACAACAGATGCCTTTTGCGTCACTGTACTTGCATGCAAAGTTTCATAAATATTGTTCTTTTCGTTTCAAAGATATTTGCTTGGTTCCATATTTTATCCCAACCCAGTATATGGTAGGCAGTAAGGATTTTTTAATACTACTACCACTACATGTCGGTTTATAACGTTCTCCGCCGTTTTCCGACTTCCATCGCAACTTTCCGGTTGTTCCATAGGTCCTCTTCTATATATCTTTCTCTCAGCTAAGAAATTTTTAATAAATGCCCAATCACTTAAAGGAACTTTTTTCTATTCTGCTCACCTCTGTTTCTTCTATTTAATTTGAATTATTGATTTCTCATTACTTATCATTTATATTCTTGCGTTTCTTCTCATATAATTTTATTCTACTGCTAAGAGCTTTCCTTTTACATCTGCTTCTGACCAGTAGCTCAAAAATAATTCTACCATAGTTCTAACTTTTCTGTTACCCAGACATGCTGTTCAATTTCTAAGTAAAAGAGCTTGTATTGTACATACAGATTAAATAAGAGAGACGTATCTTTTATTCTGCTTTATTTTCTCACAAAGTGAGAACAATTCTCCACCAGTACCAGTTTTTTTTTCTAAACCAGTACACAAGCCCTCGTCACATATCAGCTCTATATAAGCTTTCCACCAACACCCAATGGAAATTATTTACCCTTGGTACACCCAGGGAAACTATGTCAAGGTGACATTAAACCTTCTAAAACAACAGCAAGTTATATGGAAGCTGCCTTAAAGCTGAGACTTGTAGAAAAAGAAAGAATGAGCCTCCGGGGTCGCATCTCTACTCGTTCTACTTATATTTTTATTTTTAAACTTGGACGAACTACTTATTTCTGAGTTCTTTCCTGGCCGAACTCTTTTTGTTTTGTCAACTCCCAGATTTGGGGCTTCGTACTTTTCCCTTGTATGATGCATCCCCTGGATATGATGCATCTCAAGATTGGTCAGTGCCGATCTTCACAATCCACTATGTCCTGCAAGAGCTGTACGAGGGTTCAGACTCTCAGTCTCAGAACAAAATCTTGAATTTCTTAAGACTATAAGGTGTCTGTAGCTCGATAGTAATATTTCCAGGACCTAGGAATTGGCTACCCTTTATTTAACTTCCTATATTCTTATAATTGCATTTCTATTTTTCTGTTATGCTACTTCGTTATTAAATAAATTGATTCACAGGAGATATTTAGACAGTGTCCTTGTCGGAAATATGCAATACTAAAAATTCCTGCCACATCTTATTAAAAGCTGAAATACACTTACTATTGTAGACTTTTTTAATTAAATAAATCAGAAAAATCATGAATAATGGAAGAATGGAAAATCATGAATGAATATTAAATAATTTTTATTAAAAGATTTCTATTTGCAGATAATAATCTACAAAAGACTACAAAAATATTCATTTAAACCTGAGGTTTATTATTTTAATTGATTTTATCTTGTTAATAAACTACAAGAGAATATTTTTTTACTAATAGATTACAATAGTATATTGTGCAACAAGTGCAGAAAGGTACTAATTTCTCACGAGTTTGAAAAGTTGCGGTACGAGCGCAAGCGAGTGCCGCAATTCAAACGAGTGAGAAATTACCTTTCTGCACGTGTTTCACACTATACTTTTTCTACAAGCACAGTTTTTCCTAAAAATAAAAATCACAATTTCCAAACGACGATTAATTATAATAGGTACCTATGTGATAAATTTTAAACTGTATTTAATTAATACCTACCAATCAATTTAAATTCCTTATACCTAAATAAATTGCACAGAAATCAGTTAAAAAATTAATGCACTGCCTTAATTTGTTTAAATTTAAACAATTATTACACATTATTGACATTATATTTACGCAGTCACGGATTTACACAAAACCTACTTCATTCGACGTCTCTTGCACAGGTTGCTAAATCCTTATTGGTTATTTGATAATTATAAAATGTTTAATAAGAATAAAATTGTAAAATAAAACAGTTGTAACATCCATAATTTAGTTTCTATGCTATAGTTAAATATAATAATTGTCTTATAGGTTATATATTTGTCTAAAGTTTAACCACGGATGTAAACAGAATATAACGTTACTCAGAATGCGGTAGTCCACGGATGTAAACAGAATATAACGTTACTCAGAATGAGGTAGTCAACTGTGCAGAAAAGAACTTTGCGGCACAGAAACGTCACTTTGCGGCACAGAAACGTCACTTTTCTGCACATTAATGTCAAATATCTTCTACTGTGAGAAAATATCAAGTTTGCTAACATAAAACCGTGCAGAAAAGTGCACTTTGAATAGTGGTTGTAGAAAAATAATATTGCTTATGAGCACATTGGCTTTACTTTATAAATTTTAGCCACATCTAGAACAAATCAGAATTTGACGAATATAGCAAAAAAATAATTACTAAATTACGAGTAATTTACTAGACAGTTGGGACTGTGTTCAGTTAATAGTGTAAAGTTGATCTTCAGTTGGGTGCCCTGATCTGTTTTTGACCAGCAGATATTCATAATGCTTTTTCCAATCTGGTAAATAAATTTAGTCAGTGACTATTTTGTTTGTGTGGTTATTATTTGTATTGTGTGTCAGATTTCTAAATGTTTATGAAAAACGTTTATAGATAAACGATTTCTGGATTGGAAATCGAAACGTGAAAACAAACGTGAAATATAATTCCGACTGAAATTAGTTGTGGTTTAATCCCAAATAAAATAATTAATTAATTATTTAATGAACGTAAAATGTTTTGGAAATACTACAACTTACTTACAGGTATCTACATGGTACATCCAAAAATAAAGAACTTACTATAAATATATAATCAGCAATAAGACCAAAAATTATATTCATTTATTAAAAAAACATGCAAAAAAGACGACTAGGAACTTAATAGTAGAAGACTCTGGTCAATAAAACATACCTATCGGTAATTATAAAATAAGAATAATGATAACGAAATAAAAAACGCCAAAAGAGATGAAGCTCAAAGAAATGAAATTAAAGCAGAATTGCACAAAAGGAAGTGGATACACAAAAACGTATTAAAAATCGTAGAATAACAATATAATCTGCTTTTCAATATATAATTAATTAATTTTGAAGATTTAATAAACTCAGTGCTCTATATCTGTCTTTTATTTCCGTAATTTTATAAATTTTATAGATATATTCGAACATTCAACCACTACCTATTTTACAAAAATATAAATTAATTTATTTGTCAATAATTGTCCGCTAAACATTTAATTTTTAACGATTTTTTCTCTTTATTCTTTTTTTAAATGCTTTCATCCGTGTCTCTCTTAGACATACATCCCTTTATTCTTTTTAGAATTTTTTGTAAATAATAAATCTCTTCAATTTTACATTAAACATTATAGTCTAAGAGCTAGAGCCGAAAAATCATCGTCATAAGTAATATGGAGTTTGACATGTGAAATGTGTCTGTTGTATATTGATAATTATGACCCCTTGCAGGCTGACACCTCAGTGGATACAGAAAGTAGCAATAAGGGATGAAAGGGGAAAGTTAGTGCAGTCAATAAAGGTTTTGACCTCCTATTTTGTTAAACCTCCATCGATTTGCATGAAAATTGGTGACTAGTTAGAGCATACCTTAAGAAACAAAACTGATTTGGTGCCAACTTGCACTTTTGCCCTGGAGGGTATACCACCCCTTCTTGGGGGTGAAAACTATTTTATTAAAAGTAACCCCACAAATCGATAGAGGGACAATTGTTATATCATGTTATTATAATAAAGCAATACTTTTTGAGTTATTAAAGATTGAAGATTTGAATTTTTCGCGAAAAAAATGCATGGTGTAAAGCGGTTTTTCATAAATAACTCAAAAACTATAAGTTTTATTAAAAAAGTTATAATTATCAAAATTGAAGATAATGAAAAATAAAATAGATTCCTTATTCGGAAAAACCTTTGAGAATTAATCAAAAGTGAGTTATAGGTGATTGAATGTATATCTTTTTCGGCTAGTACTCAAATCTAAGTATTCCAGCTTAAATAAGGAAAAACCGATACATTTTAAAAAATATATTTACTAAACACTTGTCAAAGTACCCATAAATTTGTATCAAATGAGCTCCCGGAGAAGTTGATACCATTAAACATTTGCTACAAACATTTTTCAAAGTTTAGGCTCCAAAAATTTGGAGCTTAATTATTATATTATTTATATACGTTTTTTAATTTGTTTTAAGACAGTTATGTAAAATTTAGCAAAAATGTATTCGAATATGTCGAATGTACCCATTATTGGACACCCCCATTTTCTGGACATATTCAGTTTATATTGATAGAAAAAATTCTATTAAATATCGAAATAATATAAAAATAATATTTTACTAACGCACAATTAATTAATAAGTTATTTTTATCATCCGTAACTTCACGAATGTACTCTTAAATAGACGCTATTGTATAGGTACTTGCTACTGTCATTTCGGAGTCGGCGTTTGTATCGAACATTTATTATAATGTATACTCCAAAAAATATAACTGTTTTCAACATGGCAACAGAATACACTTGCGTACTTAAAATAAATTGTACAATTGATACAGAACTGCTGTGAAATTAATTAGTGAAAAAACATTGAAAACTGCAAAAGAAAAATTAAATATTATTAAAAATTAAAATTGAAATTTATTTATTAAATTACAATCTAACTTCATTCCCAAAATTCCTTTGAAAATTATTCTGTTAACTAATTTCAAAATAAATGTGTAAATAGCCTATGTTTTAATTTTCACTTTTTCCTAAAAAATCCGAAAGGGTTCACTTATTTTCATCAACACTTGTTTAGCTTTGATGTTATCAATTTCATCTGGAGCTCACTTGATAGGTATTCTTGAGTACTTTGACAAGTGTTTAGTAAGTGTGTATATTTTATAAAATGCATCGTTTTCCCGTTATTCAAGCTTGAATACTCGTACTTAGATTTGAGTACTAGCCGAAAAAAATATATATTCAATCAACTATTGGCTCCGTGCGTCTCCCCTCTACTTACAGTCACGTGACAAGCTGTCAGATTTTGTAAGGACGTTTTACCATCGAGTCTTATGGGATTATTTTGTTAAACTTGAATATTTTATTTTGTAGTGATAATAACCGAATACAATTGTTAGAATTCATTAGTTATTAATTTATACTGTAATTTATAGTGCAACAAAAATATTTTCTTTTTCGTTAATAAAGATTTATTGACATAAACTGCGATAGTGAGGTTATGTATACAAAATCAAACTGATAATCAATATTGGAAAGTGAAGAATTTATATCAGATTAAGTGCGTTTTTATTTTCTGTTTATATTAATACATAGTATCACTAGCGTGACACGGCATTTTTTTAATATCTCTTTTAAACATACACAAAGCGTCCTTATAAAATTTTAAAAAACCGCCACCATGAGCAGGTCCGTCGATTATGCTTTGACACTTTGTTAACGCTCGGAGCGAATACTATAACTCACTTTTAATTAATTCTAAAAGTCTTTCGCGTAAAGAATCTATTCGATTTTTTATTATATTCAATTTTGGTAATCATAACTATTTTGTTAAAATTTACAGTTTTTGAATTATTTATAAAAACCACTTTACACCATGCATTTGTTTCACGAAAAATTCAAATCTTTGATCTTTAATAACTCAAAAAGTGTTGATTTATTTTAATAACTTGATATAACAAATTTTGCTTAAAATTTGTCCCGCTATCGATTTGTGGGGTTATATTTAATAAAATAGTTTTCACCCCCGAGAAGGGGTGGTATCGACCCCAGGGTAAAAGTTTAAGTTGGCACCAAATCAGTTTTGTTTCTTGAGGTATGCTCTAACTAGTCACCAATTTCAATGCAAAGCGATGGAGGTTTAACAAAATAGGAGGTGAAAACCTTTAATGACTGCACTTTCCCCTTGAAACAGTCCCACGAAAGGGCGACATTTATGTAACGTGCCCCAAAAAGAGGGTGTTATTTGCATAACATGAAAAGGGAATTGAAATTTGACAAGCTGTTGATATGTCATATAAGGGGATGTTACACAACAAAATTCAAGGCCACGGTCGCTCAGTCTCAGAGATTTAAGGGGTGGATTCATAAGGGGTGTTAATAGTATACTCTTATTAGCTTAGAAAAATTTAAAAAGATAGAAAATCGAAATAAGGATGTAAAATAAAAAAAAATAAAATATTGGGCGCCACTGGTTACCTAAAGGAAACCAAACTTTACACAAAATAGAAATATGAAAGAAAAATAGATAGATCGCTAAATCAAAATAAAACAAAATAAATAGTCTCACAGAAAATATACATAATATACAAAATATTATAATGTTACTTACCTTATTTACTCTATACTCAATATTCTACACTCAGCCAATTCTTTATTGTTCTTACGATTCAAGAGAGAAGGAAAGAAATAATAAATTTATATTTTGCAAATCGAACATTATTTATTAAAAAACGAAAAAAAAAAGAATTTCTGATCTTTCGGTATTACAGATTGAGATCGAGATTACCAAATAAAAAAAAAAAGAATGTGTGTGTACTTTGTACGCACGTAAGAAGTTATACTTCTATTATATGATTATATGATTATAAACGAAATTAATATACTTTTTATTTATATTTTATTTAAATATTAAATTAATTTATACTTACTACTTCTCAAACATTTTTATTAAAACAGTGCCAAAAAAGACATTAAAAATGCCACAAATGATTTCTGAACATTAATTGTCGGAAAATTTTTTAACTAAATACGTATTTTCTGAAAATAAAATTATATAATAAATATACTTACAATCATAAAATGTATAAAAAAAAATAAAAAAATAAACGTTTCTATTGGGATTCGAACCAACTTACCACGCGGCTGGTATTTGCGTTGTATTGGGATTCACCCGCATTAAAACTTCGCCACAGAGACAGCTTGTCATTATGTGCGAAGATCGTCTAACTAAACAGATTAACCTTTTGACATTTTTAACTTATATAAATCAAATTATTTTGATTTTGAATTGAAATGATTTAGAATTGAAAAAATACAACAAAACATAGAGTAAGAAGACAATATATTAGGTGAATATTGATAGAAATTTTGATGGTAATCAAATTATGTAAATAAAAGTATTACATACTACTTATGTATTTTGGTAGGTTCAAGGTAGGTATCGGAGCCCGTATAACGACTAATAAATTTCGCAATCACTTGCGTCGTGCAAAGTGGCTATGTTCAAATATCATAACAAAATTTGATCAACTATTTATAAAACACTTACCAGTGAAAGATTCTTTAGCTTTGAATAAGCGAGATCTGCGGCACTCATACCAGGGCACAGTTTGATGAGCTTTCACATTGGCATGCAACAATCATCTCTTCTATGTAAGTAAGTCCAAAAATATAATATGAAAACTATTTAAAAAGGCAGTATAACCATTAACTAACTTTTTGTTTGTTGTTTCTCTTCCTACAAATTTTAAAACGCAACAAGCATACATTATAACCAAACCATGCACAGTCCCACAGCTGTGCCACAGCTGCCATATTGGATAATTTTTGTCATGTCATTTGAACATCCAATCAGAACAAAGTTATAATGCGCATGCGCCCGGTCGCTAGGTTTTCCCATATAAAATTTCACCGTCATTACGCCCGTAAAGAAGTATAACTTCAAAAAAAATGAAAGAAAAGTTCTACATACATAAAAATAATACATTTACGTATCATTGTCCTGGTTTTTTCTTGGTTGGTTTTTAAGTACAAGACGCTATTTCACTACGTGAAAGTCACTTCACAATGTTAATAGCTACAGCAACAGTACATAAGGTTATCCATAGTTTATAGAAAAATTCAGCTTTGTATGCATTCTGCATTCTCAAAAACACTAATTAGTTCTACTCGAACAAAAATATTAAAAGTTTATTAAACGGGATCAAAATGAAATATATAAGCAAACTTCATGATTTAACTGTAATGTCAAACTTAGTAACACAAAAGGAAACTTCTAACTCCTGCTTGCATGTAAGAAAGGTTTATTATACCAACATTGGTATAAAATGACCGCGTTCGCCTAAAAACAGCGAAGAACGGTGTGGCCTGCGGCTTGCTAGACCATACTGGAACGAACACTTTACTCCAATACTAAGACTTCTGCAATAAAATTGCACAATAATACTCAAACTAAACTGGAACTTCCACCTTTCAGGTGCCGCTGCAAGCAACGGACCCAACAAAACTGCCCGAGGTGCTAACTATTTGCCGGTAACCACATCTCGCGGTCCGAGGCAACCGCTCGATAACTTCTACCACTGAACTCTCAGATGGAACTCTCCTCTAGCACTCTCAAATGAAACTCTCCTCTAGCACTCTCAAATGGAACTGACTTACTTGATCCCCTCAAACTATAATCTCTAAAAATCAACGCCCTCTCAAAATCATCACAGGATCCGTCCCATCGACCAATTACAGATTCTAATTCCTAATTAATCAGATCTTCACCAATCAGAAAACCTAAATCATACTACGCCAAACCACCAATTTGACGCCATGCAAAATTTCTCCACCAATAAGGGATACTTACTTTCCGTAAGCAAGTCTTTGGTTTCTCACGCACTCAGCATTTCTGCAGATGTGCTTTACTGAGCTATTATCGCCAAACACTTGTGAGATAATATAAACAAAATTCAGACTTCGGTCTGGAAAAAACATTAAAATTCTTTGACGGCGAGCTCCGATAAAGCATCAATGAGACACTCACAGATAATCACGTCATATTCTGCGTAAAAACAGGTCATGCCCGACGCTCGTGAGAACGTAGAATCGACAAAACACACAACATCTGAAGAAATAAGAATTTATCGATTCAATGTACAGGGCGCAGCGAAAGTGTTACAAATGTAAACTAGATCGAAATCTCAAATAACTTTGGTATTTAGGATGGAGCAAAAATACAACGAATTTCGGACCGTCATACCCTTTCATCTCTTATTGCTACTTCCTGTATCCACTGAGGTGTCAGCCTGAAAGGGGTCATAATTGTCAATATACAATGGACACATTTCACAGGAAAAACTCCATATTACGTATGACGATGATTTTTCGGCTCTAGCTCTCCGTCTATTAGTGATAATGAAGTACAATCCTTGTCTGACCCAGAAAATACATTCAGTGTCTAAGCAATAGTACATTGTTTACCGGGTAGGAAAAGCTTAACATTCCTGGACGACTGTGAAGATTGCTAAGTCGAGGCGCAAGCCGAGACTTAGCAACACAGAGTCCAGGAATGTGGCTTTTCCTACGAGGTAAACATACTATTTTTCCGCAAATCGTTTAAAATTCGACAGATATTGATTGATTTAAAAAAAAACGCGATAATTTTATTCCCAAATAAATGGTGCTTTGAAATTCCTAATAAAATTACTTGGGTTACTATGGAAACGTATTGAGGTTGAATTGTCAAACTTGACGCTTATAAATTTAATTGCTGGTGTTCTCGAAAGTAAAATGATAAGTGATGATGAAATTTCCATTCCTGGGACTCCTCCAGAGCTGGTTGAGGCAGTGAATACTGCTTCTTTAGAATTATTGCCAAAGAAATCAAGAGAGCAGTACGAAAATGCATACAGACGTTTTATGGATTATTAATAATTTTCTATCATTTATGTAGAACACTAACAACTGTACGGAAATATCATTTCCTTGCAGTAAGGAAATGACATTTCCTTACAGTAAGGAAGTCCTGACTTTTTCTTCAAGAAATTTTGACAGGAATGTCAAAATTTCCTGGCGATTTGCGGAAAATACAATTTATCCTTCGTTAAATGCACTTAAATAATTTATTTATTGTGCTTATCCATCTACATTTTGTGTATTTTTAATAACAGACGAATATCTATAAAAAGAAAGAAACTATAAAAGAGATGGAATTGACTTAACATAGAAAATAATATAATATAAACGAAATTAACAAGCTTCTGAAACTACTTTCTTGTAGTTTGTCACATTTTGGCAAACTTTTTTAAAAATAATCTTTTTTAAAAACGATTTCCGGACTGGAAGTAGAAACGTCAAACATTAGTTGGTTAAAAATGTAATTTTCATTACAATCAATAGCTGTTTAATATAATATGATAAGCGTAAAACATTTTTGACTATATTAAAATATCGCTCACTCACTGATTACCTCCACGTGACGGTTGGAAAATTTCAAAGGTCTAATAACAATACCAAGAAGTGCAATTATATGTATACAAAGGCTTTCTTTATTTTATCGTGCTAAGAGCAACATCCAAATATTTGCGTAGTTTTATAGAATTTCATCCGGGTATTTTTAGATGACATCAAAGAAAATTATGAATTTTGCGAAAATTCACACCTTTAACAGTGCAAATATCATTCATAACTTTTGTTTGTTTAATGCTTAAGAAACATCGTTTATGTGAGTTTCAATGCAACTGTGGAAAAAATTTAAAAATTCAAGTTTCGTTTAGCGCACATGTCAATGAGAAAAACGTGTACCTAAGTTTTTGGCATGGAGATACACTGTATGCTATAGTAAGCTAAGGAGATAACCGTTGACCAATAATATTTAAATATTCAGGTGAGATTTAGGAGTGTATGGAAAAGGTATGGGATGAAAGACATTGAAAGATATCTTCCATCCATGCATTCTATAGCTCCACCGACCAGTTAGAGGCCTGGCCTCCCTTATAAAACCCCTCCTTTCATCACGGTCTGTAGCCATTCTCGTTCATGATCGACTGCCAATGATATTTCTTAAGTCCTCATCCAAATCATCCTTCCATCGATTTTTCGGTCTTCCAATAGGTCACCTGTTCTCCTTCGCATTCTTGCATTAAGTGCAAGTTTTTTTGAAAGCCTCTTTCTGTCCATTCTTAACATATATGGCCTGTCTATTGAAGACGATGGCGCTGTAGGTGGACATACTGAGATAAATGTGGTTATTTACATATGTATATAGCATATAAAGTATCGAAAGTATCGAAGATCTTCAATTTCTTATAGATCGAGTTACTAGAGAATGCTTCAATAACGGACTTAACATAAATACAACAAAGACAGTTACTTGTGGTTAGCCAACAAGACGACGCGTCGACCCTATGCAACTAATTGTCAATAATGAACCTTTAACAAAGGTTAACCGTTTTAAATACCTAGGATGTTGGATAAACGAGACACTATATCTGGATGAAGAAATTAAAACTCGTATAGAAATTAGCCGAATTAGTCGATCAGATTAGCCAAGCGGACTGAGGCGCACGATTGACAAATCTATAGTGAATATGCGGTCGAGGCGATCGAGGTTCGAGCCCCAGCCCGGTGAATAGAAAAATAAAAAGGCTGACGTCGTAGTCTAACACGTATGTGTGGTCGTAGGTCCGACTAAGTAGGTCCGCTACGACTTGGTCTGGAATAAGCTGGTGTCTGATCGGCCTATGGAGGAGCGGTACGGCAAGGGATAAGGGCTTGCGGCTCAGTGACACTCCTCCATAGATCCCTACCGGAAGGGCGTTGACGCCTAAAAACGGTGTATATATATACAGTGCTAGTCAAAAGTCCGTACCCCCCCTCATATCTTTTGAACGGTTATACCTATAATAGTGAAATTTGTAGGGAGAAAATAAACGGACGTAAGCTTCTTAATTAGTCATGACAGGTGACGTAATTATGACAGATGACTTTACAGCGCCACTGTGACAGATAATTTTAAATGGGACCTTATGGCAAGTGATACCTCGTTTGAAAGGTATTGACAATACCTATTCAGTCATACTAATTGTTTGTGTTTAAGCTAATTTTGATGAATAAATGAAATAAATATAAAAATTCAAAATTCCGCATATGATTACTTGTCAAAATGGTTGACGTTGACGTAAAAACTACTAGAAAACTGAAAAATGTTAACTTTTTTGACAAAAAAACCATAGGCGGACATTTGAATTTTTATTAATTAAATGCGAAACTACAATATTATATTTATTTAATTTATTCACCAAAATCAAAATTAACTAAAACCCAAAAAAATTTGTATGACTGAATAGGTATTTTGAATACCTTTCAATCGAGGTGTCACTTGCCATAAGGTCCCATTTAAAATTATCGGCCACAGTGGCTCTGTAACGTCGTCTGTCACTATTACGTCACCTGTCATGACTAGTTAAGAAGCTTACGTCCGTTTATTTCCTCCCTCCAAATTTCACTATTATAGGTATAACCGTTCAAAAGATACGAGGGGGGTAAGGACTTTTGACTAGAAATTGTATATAGAAATTGCAAGAGGAGCATTTATGAAACTTATATCTGTTCTGAGCAACTCTCAGCTGAATTTACAACAACTAAGAATCAAATTCCTAAAATGTTACTTGTATCCTGTATTACTGTATGGATGTGAAACCTGGATCATGAAGGTTAACATAATGAACAAATCAAAAACCTTCGAGAGGTCGTCATATCGTAGAATGCTCAGAATATCTTGGGTTCAACGCATTTCAAACAGAGAAGTCAAACAGAGTAGGTCAAGGCGAAGGTGACCTAATCAAGATGATAAAAAAGAGAAAACTTGAATATCTCGGGCATATAATGAGGGGTAGTAGGTACAGAATGCTGCAGTTAATACTCATTGGAAAAATCGACGAAAAAAGAGGAATTGGTCGGAAGAAATATTCATGGCTCCGAAACCTTCGTCAATGGACTGGCTTATCAGCAGATCAACTATTACATGCCGCACAAGATCGAGAACGATATCGGCAAATTGTCATGGAAGCTACCCACGCCTAAAATTTGGGCACGGTACTTAAAGAAGAAGATATTTTATAATTGTATCTGATTTGTCACCTGTAGTTTTTATTTATAGGGCCTAATGTTCGTCTCAGTACTTTTTTTTCAAAGATGTCCTTGAGGTTTACCGATGCATGTGTCAATAAGACAAGTTTCACATCCATTGCTCACTATCAGTCAGATTATGGTCTCGTAGATTCATATCTTTTAAAATTTGAATTCTTGAATAAGTCCGAAGTACACTGAAATTCAGCTATAAATTAACGTGGTTCATTCGTTTTGATAGCACGACCAAATTCACTTTATATTTGATATTTAGATGCGCACTGATGTTGATGTTCGGTTTTTCCACATTTTCTCAATTTTATTTTGGGACCTTGCAGGTACTTTACTTGGCGAAACTCTCTAGTTTGCCTACTCTAGTTTGCTGAATAGTTTATTTTTGACGTTTTAAGAAACAACACAAATAATAATATTTGATATTATTACTAAATATATGCGTTGCTGTAACAGAAATAATTATTGTCATTATCTCTCCTGTGGATATGCAAATATTTACAATTATTGTTTATTTACTATAAAACGAGGCAGGCATCTTGTCTTACTTGTAATAGCTTAATCAAGAGTATGATGACATTTTAATCAATATTTTTTAGAAATTATTAACTTAAATCATCATAGTTTTATTTAATTATTTTTCAAAATTATTATTGTTTCTAAATTGGTTTAAAATTGGTACTTGTATAAACCTGTAGTAGTCCAAAGGCATATGGCAGCAATTTTGTTTATATGTATGTGTAGATATAGTCGGTTCGCTAAACTCAGACACAGCTGGGTAGATATTTTAGTCGGTAATTTTTTTGTTTTTTGACAATTTGCCAAAACTGGCAGAATTACTAATAGTCCTGTCGCCAGGGGGGGTACAACGGCCTCGTTAATTCAGATGGACTTACTCAAGTTTTTTTTATGTATTTTGACCCGTAGAACACGAATTTTTTGGGTAACAGTTGATCCGGATGTCGATAAGATTGTTATAGACCAAGAACTTGAGGAATCAAATAACAGCGATTTTTGGCAAAACAAAACAATATTTTGTATTTTTTGGGCCATTTTAAGTAAAAAATATTTCTACAAGTTTTTTCGTAGGATGCACAGTTTTCGAGATAAACGCGGTTGAACTTTAAAAAAATCGAAAAATTGCAATTTTTGAACCCGAATAACTTTTGATTAAAAAATAAAATAGCAAGTCTGCTTACCGCATTTGAAAGTTTAAGTCAAATTATATCGGTTTTGATTATTTGCATTGGTAAAAATTTATTTTTTTATTGTTTAACAAAGCTATAAACACGTAGGGTTTCCCGTGCTTTTACATGCGTTTTAACGCATGTAACGTAGAAATAGTCTTGATTGCACTAGTACCTATTCTATCTACTCGTTCGATTTTAAATGAGAAATCATAGAAACATCACTCACGCACTAGTTGTTTGTAGCTTTGTTTAACAATAACACAATAAATTTTTAGCAATGCAAATAATCAAAACCGACATAATTTGACTTGAACTTTCAAAGGCGCTAAGCAGAATTGCTATTTTATTTTTTAATCAAAAGTTATTCGGGTTTAAAAATTGCAGTTTTTCGATTTTTTGAAAGTTCAACCGCGTTTATCTCGAAAACTGTGCATCCTACTAAAAAACTTGTAGAAATGTTTTTTGCTTAAAATGACCCAAAAAATACAAAATATTGTTTTGTTTTGCCAAAAATCGCTGTTATTTGATTCCTCAAGTTCTTGGTCTATAACAACCTTATCGACATCCGGATCAACTGTTACCCAAAAAATTCGTGTTCTACGGGTCAAAATACATAAAAAAAACTTGGGTAAGTCCATCTGAATTAACGAGGCCGTTGTACCCCCCCTGGCGACAGGACTATAACTATTTAGTACTTTTATTAACTATTTAGTAATTATTTTTGGCCAATTTTACCAAAATTGGCAAAATTACTTACTAAAATCACTAGCCAGTTGTGTCCGACTATACATCTATATTTATACAGTGATGAGCGAGCTAGTAACCGGCAGATTAGCTCAAAAGATGGAAAACATAATACATTGCGAAACAAAAAGAGATGAAACTAGAGGAGGTGAAAATTATCGTTATAAACGTATAAATTAACATTACATTACATAGTTTCCCACCTTTAGACGTATCAGAGTAGTATGACAACTGTCACTGTGACAGTAGAATTTTATAAAATGCTCCGGTCACAGACGTCTAAAAGTAGGAAAATATGTAATGTAATGCTAATTTTATACGTTTATAACGATAATTTACACCTCCAATAGTTTCATCCCTTTTTGTTTCGAAATGTTATTTTTATGTTTTCCATCTTTTGAGCTATTTTGTCGGTTATTAGCGCATAACATAAGCAAAACATAATTGTATACAGTGATGAGCGCGCTAGTAACCAGCAAAATAGCTCAAAAGTTGGAAAACATAACTCAAAAGACGTCATAAACAATAACTCAAAAGACGTCTGGGACAGGAGTATTTTATAAAATTCTACTGTCACAGTGACAGTTGCCATACTCCTCTGATAGGTCTAAATGTAGGAAGCTATGTAATGTAAATTTAAACGTTTGTAACGATAATTTCCACCTCCACTAGTTTCATCTATTTTGGTTCGCAATATATTATGTTTTCCATCTTTTGCGTTATTTTGCCGGTTATTAGCGCGCTCATCACTGTAGACAACTATTAGAGGTCCAACATTATCTCTAAGTCTGCAGTGAGGCAACATTTTCTCCAACGCCGCCTCAACCCAAATGGAACCTTGACCTCCTCCGTGCCTCCAACATTGCCGGTCTCGCGCTGATTTCTCTATGTTCTCATATGTAGGAAATCTTGCGTTTCCGCTGCTATTTCATCATTTCACCTTTTTAATAGTCTTCCTTTTGATCTTGCGCCCCCCTACATTTTACTATGTAGTACTCTTTTTGGTAATATTTCAATCTCCATTCTCACTACATGACCAGCCCATCGAAGTCTCTGAAGTTATAACGAATTCTGAGGTCGGTGTGTCTTTGAACAGTTGGTGGAGTTCATGGTTGTACCTGGATCTCCATACTCCATTTTCCTTATATACAGGTTTCAAATATCTTCCTTCAGCTTTATTTTCGTGTTCCCTGTCATCACCCTCGTCTCGCATCCATAACATTTTATTGGTCTGATAATAATTTTGTGACCCTAATTTTGATCTCCAGTGTGTGTTGGAACAGAAGATATGGACGAGTGAAAAATAAGATTTGCTTTTCTTTACTATTCTTCTTTGAATGTCTGGTTCCTCTATTCTATCTGTGTTTCATTCAACTTACAAATATGTGAAACTTTCTACAGTTTGAGTATCCTCCTCTAATTCAACTGTGCGTCTGTTTCCCCTAGTTCTTGCATGTGTTAGCTTTTTTGTCTGTTGAACAATTATTTTTAGCCCAATCTCTTTTCATACTGTTTTTAGTTGCGAATATATTCCTGCCGCTTCTTCCTTTCTGCGATACATAATGCTGATGTCATCGGCATAAGCGGCAATCTGTATTGATTGGGGCAACGTCCCACTGCATCTTATATTTCTATGCGACGAAATCTGTTATTAACTTTTATTTTGTTGTTTTGTTCCATTAAGTCATCGCAACAGACTCCATAATTCTTTGTTTTGACAAAAGCTTACAATACGTAGAAAAAGTGGCTTTAGACTTGATGGTTGTGAGATGTGCATTGTGGATGCCACGTAAATTTCCTATCAATGGTACATAACTTCCTTCGATAAGAATATTGCTACTCCATTTCTCCATTCATGTGAACTGTTAGATTGTTAATTTCCCCCTGTTGGAAGATGAAAGAAGTGTCATTGTATTAGGTTTTACTGTCGAACAACAGGTAGTTTCTAGGTTCAAGGCGCCTTGCACGTGATAACCAAAGAATACTGCCGTGGCATAATATTGGGATCATAATACCGTATATATTATTCTGCTACATTAGACAAACCATTATAGTTGTGAATCATGATTACGTTATATTATTGTCTCTGTTCTATTTGCGCAATATGTTATTTAAGTAAACTTTGGCGTTATTTGTTTCTTAATGCATGTAGCAAATCATCCGTTGGGTATAAAATTCAACACACAAAAATAGCCACAAACTAATTGCAAACCTCTTAAAAATTTGAATTGCTACTTGTTAGAGTAAAATAATTTGATTATTCAATAATGGATAAATAAGTTAATTGGTAATTATGAACGCCTTAGTAAGTAATGAGTTGTTGTGTCGGATCATTTCAAAAAAGCTTTTTGGGTAATTGATATTCTGTGTTTCGTTTGTACTTTTGTTTATTTTTACCTACATGCTTTTAATAGAAACAATAAGTCCTTTATGTTACAATTCATAGATAAGACAATAAATTATTTATATGTTGTTCTGAAGCTATTTTCTTGTGGCATTTTTACAATTTTAACTATTTAGAATGGGAAATAAGCCACAATATTATTAAAAAATGATTTTTATTAACGTTTCGACGCCCAAATCGGGTGCCGTTGTCAAAATACAAAATACTATTAATATAAACAAAAATGTTGTTGCTTAGTAAAAAAATTCTTCTAATAATTTATTTAATTTTACTCATTTATATCGGCAATTCAGATACATATGATACATTTTAAAGTAGAAGACTTTAAAATGATATTGCCAATATTTATGAGTTGCGTTCCTGGGACGACTTTACTGAAAGATAGTTCATTCGATTACATGAAATCAACCCCAACTCAAGAATATCCGTCACAAAAAAAAATCATAGCATGTGATCTGCCTTTAAAAAGACAACCACATGCAACGGTGACATTAAAATTCTCGCGTTAGAGATCTCATAGTAAATCACGAGGGAAAACCAGGAAAAACCTCGTGATACTATCCCGACATCGTAAGTATTTGGTCTTACATTTAATTTATTCTCAAAATTAATACCAAATTCTGACTTTACTATAATTTTGTTTAAATTATAAATAATATCAATAATACATGGGTATATAAGTAATACTAAAATATAAAATATGTACTAACTCGACTATTGACTTACTAATTGTGGTATTTTCTTTCTATTGACTTCCTCTTTCAGTATGGGTATCCACATCCTACTGCATTCCACCGAGGAATGAACATAGAGTTCAGTGGAGAGATTCAAGTATAGTCCTGAAAGAAACAGATAGTAAAAAGAGAAAAATCAAAGAAGCGGCTCTAATTATGCTAAACGAAACCAACTGTGTCGCAAATTCCTCGGTGGAATGCAGTAGGATGTGGATACCCATACTGAAAGAGGAAGTCAATAGAAAGAAAATACCACAATTAGTAAGTCAATAGTCGAGTTAGTACATATTTTATATTTTAGTATTACTTATATACCCATGTATTATTGATATTATTTATAATTTAAACAAAATTATAGTAAAGTCAGAATTTGGTATTAATTTTGAGAATAAATTAAATGTAAGACCAAATACTTACGATGTCGGGATAGTATCCCGAGGTTTTTCCTGGTTTTCCCTCGTGATTTACTATGAGATCTCTAACGCGAGAATTTTAATGTCACCGTTGCATGTGGTTGTCTTTTTAAAGGCAGATCACATGCTATGATTTTTGTTTTGTGACGGATATTCTTGAGTTGGGGTTGATTTCATGTAATCGAATGAACTATCTTTCAGTAAAGTCGTCCCAGGAACGCAACTCATAAATATTGGCAATATCATTTTAAAGTCTTCTACTTTAAAATGTATCGTATGTATCTGAATTGCCGATATAAATGAGTAAAATTAAATAAATTATTAGAAGAATTTTTTTACTAAGCAACAACATTTTTGTTTATATTAATAGTATTTTAGATTTGGGCGTCGAAACGTTAATAAAAATCATTTTTTAATAATATTGTGGCTTATTTCCCATTCTAAATAGTTAAAATTATTTATAGATCAGTAAGATTATAGAAACAATTTTGTGCCTTCTATGTTATATGGATATTTTTCAAAATATAGTACGATTTTAGTTGTTGTTTTATATAATAACCGATTTTGGTCAAATAAACGTATCTTCAGTGACACATTTTAAAAAATTTCTAAAATAAAACTAAAACTTCTTAACCATTATGCCTATTGGCATTTTGATACAATGTACCTACGCCAATTTCGTAAAAAGTGCAGCTGTACCTACATAACCTTCAAATGGTTTTATTATTTTAAATGTTATTATAGAAGTACATCGCATCACCAATAGCTGACAGTCAAATAATCTTGGACTTGCCCAACAATGCAGCTAGAGCGTCCGGTTCAGAATTAGAACACACAATTAAATATAAAGAAGACACTAAAAATGAAGACAACGACGATGAAACAAGAGCAGAGTCAGACGAAGATAATTCGACATGGACTTTCAAAATGCTCTTCTCCATGAAACGCATGCTGTTCTGGTGCAGTGAACTTCAGAAAACATTAACGATAAAATAAATTTTAAAATTCCTAATAACACCTGAAATGTGCGATATTATCTTAAGAGAGAGCAACAGAAAGGGTAAAAAATAACAGAACTACAATACTGAACCTATAGCACAATTTCAGAATGCCGACAGGAGGCAACCGGAAAAAATTTTGAGCCCATCAACGAAGAAGAATTAGATGCTTTTTTATTATTTAGGAATTATCTTATCGAAATTGGGTTATATAACTGGACCTCGGAGGTAAACTACACTATGTCGACATGGTGTTGTTTTGTTTTTATTCCTTTAACTCACTCAGCTCTCCAAGAGCTTTCTAGAGGTATACTACACTTGGTACTAATGACCACGAAAACGAAATTACCAAAAAAAAAAATAGAACACTATGTTCAAATAATTTGAGAGGTAAAAAGCGCCATGTAAACTTGGGTGTTTTTACCTCTCAGTTCCTAACTGCATGCTGATGGCAAACAACACTATGTTGACTTAGTACCTACACTGAGCACCTAGAGGCAAACGGGTCATAGGTAACTGTTCTTTTTAACAAAAATAAATCTGTTTGTTTTTATCTATCCTTTTTTATAGCTACATAGTTGTTGTTTTTATAAAAATCGTGGTTATTAATACATTGTAATAAACAATCAATAAACATTGTGTACCTGCTCTTAAAAATTGGTGTTTTTATTTCGGATGGCACTATACACATAGTTTCAAAAGTTATGCATCACTTAAAATTATGCTAAATTTAAAAAAATTATAAAAGAAACAGAAATAACAACAAGTATTATTAAATGTTATTATTTTGTTGAGCCAAAATTGCAACCCCCTTCGACAACTTCTTCTTTTTCTTCAAGTTCCATCTTCCATCTGCTGCTCTATATAACTCTGCGGTACTGCATTCGAACCAATGACTTAAGTGCTTAAGTGCTTAAACCAAGATTTTCTTCGTCTTCCCACATTTCGCTTTCTTCCGATTTTGTTTTGCATAATAAGTTGTAATAATGAGTATTTTTGCCCTCTCATCACATGTCCTAAGTACTCAAGGTTTCGTCTTTTGATAGTCAATAATATTCGACAACATTAAACATTTATTCTAGTAATTTTGAATATAAAAGAATTAAAAAAAAATGTGATATTGCTGTAATCAATACACACGACTCCAGAAGTATTAAAAATATTTTCTGCAAAATCAGAAATGATTCTTCAAACAAAGGAGCTGATATAAAAAAAGTAACGCAAATCAACCTTGCATTGCATCCTCCTATATTATCGTTATCCTTCCAGTAGGTAATATGAAATTTTTTTACCAAAATGGCTATAGAGACTTTCTTGGACATCAACTATTGCTACCTACAATACCAGAAGTTCAAAAAGAGCAGCAATAAAATACAACTGGATACGCCATCGTAGCTGAGAGTTGTCACATATGTCGCTAATAGGCTATTGATTATGTTCAAAATAAGAAGGCTAAAAGGAACTACAACGTTAACGGGATTTTATTGTCTCATATGGTCAATGGATCTCTAAGTTTGAAAAAACCGCGGAGTGCTACCATTTAATTGGGTGCGTTTTTGAGACAGGGGTGAATTAGTCCCTAGGCACAGGGTGAATTAGGGTGAGTTCTATGCACTTTTGGTACAAACACGTCTTCAGAAAACTTGTTCCAGGTTAAATTTACTATCAAAATATCACATTTTAAAGTGAAAAATATTTTTTTGTACCGAAATATATTCAAAAGAAAAGCAAGAGAAAACATGAAGTAAAGCAATTTTATTTTTTGCCCCATAACTTTTTTCCACAGGGATATAGGTATAGGCATTAATTTAGCAAAAAATAGCTTCCGTCCTTCCTCTTTAAAATAAAGTTTGATAAAAGTCTCTAGGTTTTATAGTTTCTGAGACAGGATTTTTCAAATTCCGCCGCTCACAGAATTTTTGGGTCATTTTCCCCATTATTTCGCAAACATTGTTCTGTAACCTTTTCTACACATATCTAGGTATATGTAATGGAAATTTAATAGAAAGAGAAGTCGGTTACCTTTAAAATGGTATATTTTAGAAGGATACAGGGCTCTTTTTAAGCAAGTTATGCTTTGTCAAGGTTTTATACTTTTAATTTTTGATATTTTAATGATTATTTTTTAAATTTCTCATTACGACTTCTTTTCTTGTACATTTAGGTAAGTGTATACATTGTGAAATAAAAAAGCTTATTTTCTTTACTCTAAAATAGTGTATTGCAAAAAATTCTAGGACTATTTTTAAACAAGATATCCGTAGGATATCCAAGGATATCCACGAGATGGATGTTTTGAGAAAAACTTTAAATTTTTTAATTTTTTTCAATTAGAAGAATATAATTGCATATTATAATATAATTTTTATTTCCAAATAACTTTTCTTAATAACACTTTTCGATATTGTGAAATATAAAGGTACTTTACTCTTGAGCGAAATTCATATTTTTTAACATATCTCGTACACTATTGATAAAATTTTATAAGTATCTGATGATTGCATCTTAGGTTTTCGACTATGCAGAGCATTTTATAAAGGATATTTTTTTTTCATAAAGTTAATAATTAAAAAGTTTTCCATATGGTTCCAACTTAATGGGACCTATTTTGAAAAAGGTTATCTTGTTTAAAAATAATAGTCCTAGAATTTTTTACAATACACCATTTTAAAGCAAGGAAAGTAAGCCTTCTTTTTATTGTACAATGTATATGACTAAATATACAATAACAAAAGTTGTAATAAGAAATTTAAAAATAATCGTAAAATATATCAAAAATCATTAAAAGTATAAAACTTTGAACAACCATATCTTGCCTAAAAATAGTCACACAGCCTTCTTCGATAGAACATTTTAAAGGTAATTGACTTTTCTTTCTACTAAATGTACCATTGCGTATACCTAAAGCTACGTAGAAAAAAAATGCAGAACAATGTTTGAGAAGTAACAAGAAAAATGGGCCAAAATTGCTGTGAGTAGCGAACTTTGAAAAATCATATTTTGGAAACCATAAAGCATAGAGACTTCTACCAAACGTCATTTTAAAGAGGAAGGATGGCTTTTTTTCTATGAAGCAATGCCTATACCTATATCCCGGTGGAAAAAAGTTATGGGGAAGAAAACGAAATTGCTATCTTTCGTGTTTTTTTCTTGCTTTTTTTTTGAATATGTTTTTGTAAAAAAAATATTTTTGACTTTAAAACGTGATGTTTCGATAGTAAATTTAACCTGGAACAATTTTTCTGTAGACGTGTTTGTACCAAAAGTGCATAAAACTCACCCTAATTCGCCCTGTGCCTAGGGACTAATTCATCCCTTTCTCAAAAACGCACCCCTTTAAATGGTACTACTCCGCGGGTTTTTAATATTTAGAGGTCCATTAACTGTATGAAACAATAAAACCCCGTTAACGTTGTAGTTCCTCTCTAAAAACATAATCAATAGCCTATAAGTAGGAAGGAGAAAAAGAAAAACCTACAGGTTATAACCTAAAACCGGTTTTCTTAGTTCGCAATAACCGGTTTTAGCGGTTGTTTTTTTCCCCCAGTTATAACCGGTTTTTTCGTTTTATAGTAATAACCGGTGAAAAACCAGATAAGTTACTTCTGAAAAAAATAAGGAATTCGAAGAAAAAATATTGTTTGTTTAAATTCATCAATAATTCTTGATTTGTTTAATGTTTATATATCTTCTTCTTTAAGTACCGTGCCCAAACTTTTAGGCGTGGGCAGCTTCCATAACAATTTGCCGATATCGTTCTCGATCTTGTGCGGCCTGTAACAACTGATCTGCTGATAAGCCAGTCCATTGACGAAGGTTTCGGAGCCACGAATATTTCTTTCGGCCAATTCCTCTTTTTCCGTCTATCTTTCCATTGAGTATTAACTGCAGCATCCTGTATCTGCTACCTCTCATTCTATGCCCCAGATATTCAAGTTTTCTCTTTTTTATCATCTTGGTTAAATCACCTTCGCCTTGACCTACTCTGTTTAAGACTTCTCTGTTTGAAATGCGTTGAACCCAAGATATTCTGAGCATTCTACGATACGACCACATCTCAAAGGCTTCTAATTTGTTCATTATGTTAACCTTCATGATCCAGGTTTTACATCCAGGAGAAACCACTACATTAAAGATCCTTGTGGATATCTCTAGTACAGCTTCCCATGACAGATAAGTTTATACATATTCGTTAATAACTCTCGCAGTCACTGAAATATGTTTAAGAAATGTGATAAGCTGAATTGGCTATTTTGATGAACTTGAGAATAAGCATGTCTTGCTTTTATACTTACCTACACAAACGAGAATAAACTTATATTTATAAATTCAGGAGAAAAAAACAATTCCTCTGGAATCACTTAAAAAAAATGAAAATAATAAAATTGTTTTGTGTATGTTGTACAAAAAGGATTTTTTTTCGGACATACAATACACATACAAATTGAAGACAATAGTACATCCAGTTCAGAATTTTAAGATTGATTTTATAAGTTATAACATTTTTGATGTTACATTTTTGTTTTTATAATTCATATATTCTACACGTTGTAGTATAATTTTCTTCATAATTTATGACGTTTATAGTCTTATACCTAATTTCACCACCATTTATATTTTGCAATTATTTGATAATATTTGGAGCCGACATTTTCATTACGTTAGTTTATTATAAAGGGTGTAACAAAAAGGTAGGTAAGAAATTAAATCGCATATTCTGGGACCAAAAATAGATCGATTGAACCTAACTTACCTTAGTACAAAAGTGCACATAAAAAAAGTTGCTGCCCTTAGAAGTTCCAAAATGAAAATATATTTTTTGCAATATATCGAAAACTGTCAGGGATTTTATATTAAAAATCGGCATGTGGAGTATCACAAACTAAAGTTCAATACAAATTTAACGTTTTAACCTATTGGGTATTGAATATTGATTCAAAAAACCGAAAAGCGGTTTTAGGAATAACCCTTTTTTTTGACCGGTTATAACCACCAGGTTAAACCGTAAGTAAAAAAAAAACGGTAAACCCGAAAACTGTCTTGACAAAAACCGCCATCCCTACCGTTAAGAAAATCAAAAACAACAAAAGACAAGCAAAAAATTGCAAAATCTGTTCAAAGCCGGTATGTGATCAACATTCAATAAACAAACCAACACACAACCATTGTGTATAACTATAATTGAGTTATGAATTGGATTTTATTATTCACAATAAAATAGTAATATTTCACATAAATTTGTTTAATTACAATTAAATCTAGATCGAGGTCCTCCTGCACCTTTTCAGTAATTAACGTCACTCAAAAATATCTTTCAAGTTTTTTGCCACTTTGGATTAATTTTGAGAAACTCTCAAAGTACCTATTTATTAAAATTTGTTGTACCTTATTTTGAGTTCTTCTAAGAAATCACCAGATCTTTTTTAAAGGCCAAATAAATAAAAATTAAATAGCAATAGTTACGTATACCTTCTCAATAATTTGAAGGTTAATTAATATTAATAGACCAGGACATTTAGGAAAAAATAACTTGATTTTTAAATACAGCAACTATAGACTTTTCCTTTTTTGCATTGTATTCGTGATAACGTCAGGAAAAATGTCTACAATAGAAAAATGAAAGGGAATGTTTAATTGCATTTACAGTACATCAAATGCATCCAATAGTGCATCATCATCATCATCATCATCATCATTATCATCATCATCATCAACATCACACAGCCAAATTTGTTCACTGTCGGACATAGGCCTCCCCAAGGCCCAAGATGTCTCCACTCTTCTCTGTCCTGCGCCGCTGCAATCTAGTTTGTCGCTATTCTTTTAATGTCGTCCGTCCATCTGGTAAGTGGTCTTTCACGGCTTCGCTTGTCTCCTTGGCTCCTTGGCCGCCACTCTAAGATCTTCTTTGTCCATCTGTTGTCTCTCTATCTTGCGACGTGTCCTGACCATTGCCACTTCAACTGCGTAATGCTTTTTATGATGTCTTCCACTCCAGTTTTTCGCCGTATCTGATCATTTCGTATTCTGTCTCTCAAAGTTAGGCAAAACATGGACCTTTCCATTTTTCGTTGTGCTTTCTGTAATTTTCTTATTGATGCTTTAGTCAATGTCAGTGTTTCAGCTTCTTAAGTGATTACCGGAAGTACGCACTGGTTAAATGTTTTCTTTTTAGCTTTATTGGGATGTTTCCCTTGAACACGTCTCTTAGTTTGCCATGCACTGTCCATCCTAAAGCTATTCATCTATTTGTAATTCGTGGCCCAATAGTGCATAAACATGTAGAAATATCAGTATATTAAGGGCCAGTTTTTTGTTATTCGGGGGATTTTTGGGTTACTGAACACGAATACGCCGTCAGAACTAATTACCGGAGCACCTGAGGCCCAGCATCACTGCTAAGGCGCGATATATGGAATTTTGAGAGTTTTCCGCACTAAATTGATGAAAACAGATTACTTGGGAGTATTGGGGTTGCTGAGCACGTATATGCTATCAGAACCGGCACACAGAACACCTGGTGCCCAAAAACCTGCGAAACTCCAGAAGATGACGTGCCTTAGAAGTAGTGTTGCCCAAATGCAAGACCAAGACGAGACTTAGACAGTCTTGGTCTTGATCTTGCGCCAGTACACCTGGTCTTGGTCTTGGTCTTGGTATTGCGCTCCCGGTCTTGGTCTTGGTCTTGGTCTTGCAGCAAGAGTCTTGCAAGTCTCGCAGTTGCCCATTAGCATATTGCATATCTTAAAACAAGAGTAACGGAGAGGTACATTTTAAACTTGAATGTCATAGCCAAAAAATAAAGACCAGCCAAATTAATAAATATCTAAACAACTGACAGCGGGTGTTGTTTCAACCCACGATCTAAGTGATCCGTGCCTATGTTCTAACTAAACAAAGTTTATTAGAAACTTAAGTATTTTTTCGAGTATTTGCCATTTACTATATGTATGTGATTTGAAAAGTATTAAATTCGGTGACAGATGTGCACAATACGTTAATGTCAGTTCTCATTTTTAAACCAAATTTAATCATATTATCATGTGTGGAATTCCATCTCGTTGGGTTGGATAGTCTAGTATGGGATTCAGATTTAATAGAAGTATTTTATAAATGCTAGAATAGTAATACTAACTCTGAGAAAAAAACACAGTTTAATTGGTACACCCGATATACAATGACAATAATTGACCTGTCTAACAACAATATTATTACAGCGATATTTATAAATAATTTATAAAGATAAATATAACATATTAAAAAAATCACTTAAATCGGCAACATGTTTAGGTATGAAATTCGAGACATCAAAAATGACCCATTTTTAAGGTGGTGCGTTAATTTCTTGGAGACGTGTATATCGTTATTAAATAATATTTCGGTATTTTGTTTACACGGTAGCCTGCATTATCTGGTATTTTGTCTCGAATACTTTTAAATATTAGCCGCGCTATTTCGGCAAATTTTGTTTAACCCAGTCATATCATTGCACACTGTTTTAACAATCTCATTTGTCAGCAGAAACAATATACATAATAGTCTTACTATACTTAATATACCGATAAGATTTGTGATATTTAGGTTCCTAGAAAACTAATAAGGAAAAAAATAAATTACTTAGGTATTAGGTATATTTTTTATCAGCTGTGACATATTTTTAAAAAGTTTCGAGATACGATATTACTGTTTGCTACGCAACGGAAGAATGTTATTTTATTATTAGAGGGCGACTATTCCCAAAACCTGGACAATTAATTTCAGAGCGAAGAAGTCGTCTGCTGGAAAAAAATTGTACAAAATATTTTATTTTTACATTGTGATAATCACCTCCTAGTACGTGTCAAGTGTTCTTTTGGATATTTTGATTCGCTATGTATGTTTATGTTATTGTTCGCAATGCGCATAAGTCAAATTTTCCAATTTTTGTTACAAATTTTTTTGTTTCTCATAGAGTATCTAAGAATATAGCCGAACTAATATACTCCCTAAAATGACCTTCAGTTCTAACTGCAAGACTCAAGAGTCTCGCAGGCTTAGTATTGTCCTTGCTCAAGTCTAACACGGTAAATCTTGTTCTTGGTCTTGCTAAATTTAGGCGGTCTTGGTCTTGGTCTTGCGAAAACGCAAGAACAAGACCAAGACTGCAAGACCAAGACCGATTTTGGGCAACACTACTTAGAAGTGACCCTGGACACCATATGCTCCGTATATAGGTTCTGATGTGGGGCGCATTCGTGTTGAGTGACCCCAAAAACCCTCCGAGTAACAAAATCTGTCCCTTAATATTATACTGATTTTAACATATTTATAAGACGATAAGTGCTGTAGTTAAAAATCGATTTATTCCAGTTTTTTTTGTTGCAAATGTCCTGGTCTATAAAATATCTGCAAATAACTATTTTCCATTACCAAAATATACTGTTAGTTAGAGAAACGTGACAAATTAATTAAACATTTCTCGTGTCAGTTAGATCCGAACGTCACACTTCATTAATTGTAGACACCGGCACCGTTTTCACACAAGAGTAACCCAGTAATTTTATGCAGATCTGGTGTGGTTATAAATTTTTAATATTCTAACATGCAGCATATATCCTTGAGGTGTAAGAAGTGTATATTCTTTGAAAGGAAAGGATAACAAGTTTCGGACTAAAGGTAAATGCCCTGGATACAAATATTTTGGTCGATTCTACTTTGGCGGAAACACTTTAGTTTAAATTATGTATGTAGTATATTATTGTTTGTTATTTTCGATAGTTGTTCTAGGAAGAGACACAACAAACATATTGTGGCATTTCCAATAAAGATACCTAACACTATAGGAGGAAATACCACCCCACAACCCAAATCATTATAGTCTTTAGTCTAGTGATTTCTCAGTAACTTGCTTTATGACGAATACTGCGTCTGTATATGATTTTCCAGTAAAAAAACCCTGTTTTTCATCTGCTAAACTTATACCTCTGTAGTTTTCTGGCTGCTTTTTATCTCCTTTTTTCAATAGTAGAATTAGGTTCGTTCTACATTTTTCCGGTATTTTATTGTTTTACATGATTCTTTTATTATTCTTAATTTATTGTTCTGTCATTGCTGATCCACAGTATTTCAGTAATTCGTTTGGTATTCCGTCTGCAGCTTTTCTGTTCTTCAGCTTTTCAAGTGTTTTCGAACTTTCTGTGTACTTTTATGAACATCTTGATTTGTGGTAATTTCTGGTGTTTTCGGTGCTAATGTCATTTGTTCTTCCTCTGCATAGAGCTTTTTTAGTTTTAGATAGTCAATCAATTGCTCTTTTTCTATGTTTTGGTTCTATTAGTTTCGTTACCCCCGTTCTGCGTTCTATTCTATTATCCGTATCATTTTTTTATTCTTCTTACGAGTGAATGTGTTTCATTTCTGAAATTAAAAGATAAAAGTGTAAAATAATCAATAAGGAATCCAACCGAAACAGTTAAATATACAGTTATCGTTTATTCCTGAAGATATATTTAATAAAAACTAATACTAATAAAATAATATAAAACTAATAAAAACTAAGATAATACAACCATCGATTTAAATAATAATACGTTTGAAAACGTCACAGATAGAGATAAGTATTTTTGTGGAACACCGTGTATACTAATTTAATAAATTCAAGAATTCCCAAGTAAGCACGAAATTGTTAGGATATTATTGTTTACAAAGATATAATTATGCGTTTGTCAAATATATCATTACACCAATAGATGCGGCAACGGAATTTTGATGGACTGGTAGCCAGTGATAATGATTATCATTTGATGCTAAGACCTATTTTTACAGTAATTTATAAATCACAGATCTTGGTAAATTTCGTAATGCATCGTTTAATACGTTTTAAATTATTAAAACATTCTTTTCGTTTGGTTTAATCGTTGGGTATAAGATACTATAAAATAATATAATAACAGATATTTTTCTAAAGCCATTTTCTTCTGGTACTTGTAACTAATTCTTTTGTAATTATTATAAAATAGTATTCTAAAAATAGCGTTCTAAATGGAGGTTAAACAAAGTGGTTCCAATTTTACAATTAATGTTCATTACATATTTATTTTCATTACATTTTATTACAATCCGACAAGTGAGACCTGGCGGGTGACCTTCTCATATTGTGTATTTATCGTTGTGTATTTTCACTCAAGGTCACCCGCCAGCTTTCGTTTGTCGGATTGTACATATTATAAAATGGCGGAAACAACTTAATTGCACCGCATCTTAGTTGTAAGTCTTTTTAAGCTGCCCTTAACATATTTTATGAACAAAACCGCTTGTATCTTAGAAATATCTTGACGATTCGATATATTGATGTTTTTCTAGAATATCTAAAGAATATCTTAATAATACAAACATAGCTCAGTAGTCTCCAAAAGTTTTTGCCACTCCTTTATACCCAAAATCCCTCTACATCCAAAAAAGGTTCTAGAATTACCTATTTAATTCTTTATTTTTATTCTAGATTTTGATAGAATTTGAATAATGGGCAAATAATTGCTTCCTTCCAATCTTCTGGTATTCGTTCTTTTATCCAGATCTCCCTTATGATCTTGTGTATCCAATTATTTAGCAATTTTCCACCATATTTTTTCATCCTCTCTGCTGTTATGTTATCGCTTCCAGGGCATTTGTCATTTTTCAGATTTTGTATGATTTCCTCGATTTGTTCATTGCTAGGTGAATTATCTTCTATATCTTCTAAGTGTTTGTTTCCTGCTTCTGCTTTCATGCATCCTACTTGGTTTGACTTATTCTTGCCATTTAATAATTCGTCAAAATACTCTTTCCTTATACATAAAACTGTAGCCCACTTAATTTTTTATGGGGATTAAACGACTCATATTTTTGTTGAAAATGCATCGATAATACGCGAACGATTTTTAAAAGATATTTTCTCTTTGCATACCACATCAAATTTATAATACAGGGTGTTTGGTAAAGAATGGGCCATAGCTTAACCTTAGATTACTGAGGTTAAAATAGGTCGATTTAAACTAACTTACCTTAGTACAAAAGTTGATAATAACCAAAACACAGGGTGTCAAAGTTAAACTTTTATTTTATTTATTTTTGAATATTTCCTGACAGGCATGGGACAACAATACGAAATTTGGTAAGTGGTGCTGGTAGGTACTGTAGATCCTACTAAATTATGTTAAACAAACGTTTCTGGCTACTACCAGAGGCGAACGACGGGGGAACGTGAATATTTGACCCTTTCCAAATTCTACGCCACTGGCGGAATTACTATTTTAGTGCAATTTTTTGATTCTACAATACTTTCTATGTAAATAATATACTATTCATTCGTAACGATAAAGCCATTAGTTTTCGAGATATTTGAAGCTAAAAACGAATGAGCATAATACATTAATCAAAATAAGTGTTCCTTTTCATTTTTAACTTCAAATATCTCGAAAACTAATGACTTTATCGTTACGAGTGAAGAGTATATTATTTGCATAGAAAGTATTGGAGAATCTAAAAATTGTGCTAAAATAGCAGTTTCATCAGTGGTGTAGAATTTGGAAAGGGTCAACTATTCACTTTTCCCTGTCGTACGCCTCTGATAGTAGCCAGAAACGATTATTCAACATCATTTAGTAGGGTGTACACGTGTACAGTGCCTACACTTTCTGCCAAGTATGACACGCATATGTCAAAATATTTTAAAGTATTTTTTTAAATAATTTATTCTTTATTTAAAACTTTAAGAACTATGTGTCTCTCTCTCTCTCTCCTGTCGTTTCCCCATTACTGAGGATCGTGATTTCTTCCAATATTCCTAACAATGTTTCTCCATTGGTCTCTATCTTCAGCTGCTCTAAGAGCTTCGCAGAATGAGTTTCCAGCTGAATGCTTTATTTGGTCAGACCATCTAGTTGGTGATCGTCCTCTTGATCTTCTCCCCGGAACGTTTCCAGAAACAATTAATCTCTCCAAACTGTCGTCACCTCTGCGAACCACGTGACCAAAGAATTGCAGTATTCGTTGCAGAAATATTGTGGACAGCCTTTTTTTAATCTTGAGTTTGTTTAGAATGGAAACGTTTGTCCTATGAGCTGTCCAAGGTATGCGCAGCATTCTTCTCCAGCACCACATCCCAAAGGCATCAATTTTTTGGCGCTGGCATGCGCGAAGAGTCCAAGTCTCTGCTCCGTATAAAAATATTGAGAATACAACGGCATTCACCAGTCTCATCTTGATATTTTGAGAGATAGATCTGTCTTTCCAAACTTTAGTTAGGCGACTCATCGCATTTTTTGCCATACCGATACGTCTCCGAACTTCTGCTTCACAGTTACAATCGTTAGTTATAATAGACCCGAGATAGACAAAGGTATTTACTATCTGGTATTCCTGTAATATGTTAGTCAGTTGAATAGTGTCAAATCTGTCGACCACCATTATTTTTGTCTTAGCTTTATTGATTTTCAGACCAACTTTATTGCTTTCGTACTCAACTCTTCGCAGAAAATCAAACATTTCTTGCTCATTTGCTGCTATAAGTGTAGTGTCATCAGCAATTCTTAAATTGGAGATATTCCTACCAGCTACTGTTACTCCACCGGCCCATCCTACTAAAACCATCCTCATGACATGTTCACCATAAATGTTAAATAAGTCAGGTGACAACACGCGTCCTTGTCTAACACCTCTCTGGGTCTTGAATTGGTTTGACAACTTCTGATCTAGTCGTACTGTCGCTATATTAGACTGGTACAGATTTTTAATAAGTGTCACCAGGTGCACTGGTGCGACCATTTCTATTAAAATTGACCACAGATTTATCCAGCTTACACAATCAAATGCCTTTTGGTAGTCAACCAAGCATATAATCATAGGTACCTGAAATTCTCTAGACTTTTCAATAAGTTGTCTCAGGTTCAGGGTTTGTTCCCTTGTATCTTTACCCTTTACAAACCCTGCTTGTTCCTGAGGTATTTGGTAATGTAGATAGGTTTTTAATCTGTTTTTGATGATATGCAACAAGATTTTACTAGCATGTGTTATTAGTGACAGTATGCGGTAGTTTTCACATCTGGTAGTAGTTCCTTTTTTGTGTAGTGGGATATAAATTAAGGTATACCAATCAGATGGCCATTTTCCTGAATTCCAAACAGCGACACAGATAGAATGGATGATATGTACCTAATCCTTTGTCACCTAGTAACTGTAGTATTTCACATGGTATTGAATCAATACCTGGGGATTTATTCCTCTTTAGTGATTTAATTGCATCTTTGACTTCAGCGAGTAAGACAGTAGGTTCTCTAGGGTAGTCAGAAGGCTACCGATTTTCTGCTGATACCTCGTTATTTTTATATAGCTCGCCACAGTAGTTTCGTCATGTTTCCAATATTTCATCAGTGTCGGTCTTTAAATTACCTTCCTTATCTATTACAGACCACGTTTGAGGTTTAAATTCTCTGGTAACGAGTTTTATCTTCTAGAATAAGTCCCTCGGTTCATTTCGACAGCCATGTTCCTCTATCTCTCTGCATATTTGAGAGACGTAATCAGCTTTATCTTTGCGGTACTGTTTTCTGATTTCTCTCGATAACGCTCTGTATTCATCGTTTGTTCCGTATCTAGTTTTATGTTCTTTTCTGCGTTGAATCACAGTCCACGTATTATCGGATATCCATGGCTTACGGCCAGTGGAAACCGCTGTCTCACAATCTTTTGCAGCCTCGATTACCTTATCTTTGAGATAGATCCAAGTGCTCTCAGGGTCACTATCTACTTGATCTAAAGAAAGAGCATCTTCTAGGTTTTGTTGGAAGTCATTGATTTTTGATGGATTTAGAGACATGGCTTTTCGCTGGGGGTCTTCTTTTGAGAACTTTAAAACGAAATGGAACGTTCAATACCAGGAGTTGATGATCGCTTCCACAGTCTGCGCCAGGATATGTTTTACAGTTGATGGACGACGACTTCCATCTTGATCTTATTAGGATGTAGTGTATTTGATTCTAAGGGATATTATCCTGTCATCAATAGTACTATATCCAATTACGCAGTCGTTAAGTTTAGAGGGTACAATTATTGCGACTCCATTTGTACTTTTGTTATCTGGGCCTGAAAAATAGACGACGTTGCCAGCAGTTGTTTTAAAATGCCATTTTCCTCTCTCCAGAACTATGTGTGCCTGGTACTAAAAAACAATTAATTTGACATATCCTTATGATACTTGGCAGAAAGTGTAGGTACTGTACACCCTACTAAATTATGTTAAATTGTCGTTTCTGGTTAATACCAGAGGCGTACGACAAGGGAAAGTGAATGGTTGATCCTTCCCAAATTCCACGCCACTGATGAAACTGCTATTTTAGCATAATTTTTAGATACTCCAATACTTTCTATGCAGATAATATACTCTTCATTAATAAAGATAAAGTCATTTGTTTTGTAGACATTTGAAGTTAAAAATGAAAAGGCACACTTATTTTGATTAATGTATTATGCTCATTCGTTTTTAGCTTCAAATATCTCGAAAACTAATAGCTTTATCGTTACGAATGAAGACTATGTTATTTATATAAAGAGTACTGGAGAATCAAAAAATTGCACTAAAATAGAAATTCCGCCAGTGGCGTAGAATTTGGGAAGGGTCAACCATTCACGTTCCTCCGTCGTACGCCTCTGGTAGTCGCCAGAAACGTTTGTTTAACATAATTTAGTAGGATGTACAGTACCAGCATCACTTACCAAATTTCGTGTTTTTGTCTCATGCCTGTCAGGAAATATTCAAAAATAAATAAAATAAAAGTTTAACTTTGACACCCTGTATTTCGCTTATTATCAGCTTTTGTACTAAGGTAAGTTAGCTTAATTCGACTTATTTTAACCTCAGGAATCTAAGGTTAAGTTATGGCCCATTCGTTACCAAACACCCTGTATAAATAAAATTAAATAATTTAATAAATTTTCTCGGTTTGCCAATGAACCAACGAGTACCACGAATATTAAATTTGTATTTATCAAGCATTGTCAAGCTTTAAAACATGGTTAACAGTGTACAGCAATAAAAAACTGGTTAACGGTGATTTGGTAATAATTTAATTACTCTTTTCTTTCATGTTTTCATTACAGTACAGTTTTAAGTAAGCCGTTACATAAATAATTGATTGATTTTCATAAATAAATAAAATTATCATACATTAGCAAGCGGAAGATCGTTAACGACCAAAGTAACAATATTTTTTATTAATGTTCCTCTAATCTACAACACTTTACCTACTTACCTTGACCAAAATCGTTGAATTTCCTTGAATAATGACCATCGTCTATCTCTAGTACGAACTAGAGAAGGTAGTGCAAGATTTGGTGATTTATTTTTAATGCAAATTCTATCTCATTAGTGCATTTTTCTTTACAGGACGAAGGTTTTGTGTGCTATATGATATTCGTACTGGACTACCCTGAATGTCTAAACAAATACCTAAAGATATTAAAGTATGATTTATTTATAAGTTTTAACATCAGTGTCAACTTTATTTAAAAAGAGAATTCTACAATCTACCCTATCCAGCTCATATTATGAAAAATAATTACGAATATGACCAACAGGTATGGAATACAAAGAACTGAAGCTGTGCCTAATGGTATTGACTGTTGTGCTAGACGGGACCAACACATAGCATCTTTCATAATATTAGCATTATACTTATGACAGACGCAAGAGCTTCAGATGGGAAACTTTTTATTAATAATTTTACGAAAAAAAGTTATTCTTCATAAAAAGTTCTGCATGTTCTAAAACCTAACATTCAACCATCAGATATCAAATTTTATCAATATTTTACGAAGTATGTTAAAAGATATGAATTTCGCTCAAGAATAACGGACCTTTATATTCCACAATATCGGAAATTGTTATGTATTTTAAAGAGATACGTTTAGAAACAAAAACTATGTTCTAATATACAATTACACTTCAATTGAAAATTGAAAAAAATTGAAATTTTTTCTCAAATTGTGGATACCCAACTCTTTATGATAACAAAGGTTATAAAATTGGCTGCCGGTTTGGGACTTATAATAATTTATGTCACATCATCAGGCCAAAATAAGAGGTCAATTTGTTTGTTATGTAACAAACAATTAGCCAATTTTTTAACATCAATAAAAGGATAAAATTGTGGGTATTGACCCTTTTCTTTACCTAACCATTGCATTTATGGACTCACACATGCAACTGTTTCAACATCTTTATGGTAACTATTTTAATATTAAATTACCGAAAAAAAAAATTCTTAATAAAAAGAACTCTATGGTCTAAAACCTAAGATGCAACAACCATCATACATCAAATTTTATCAATTTTATACGAGGTATGTCACAAAATAGTGCAGCCGATATGTGAAACAATTGTGCATTTAATGATAGAAGTATATAATTTGGACCACATAAACTACACATATAAAGGTTTAAATTTAGATATGAGGCCATCTCAAATTTTGCCTTTTACAAAAATGGCGGGCATTCAAAATGGCGACTATACATATCTGACTAATAGCACGATAACTTTTGAACAAGATGTCAGATTTCAACCAAATTTGGTACGTAGGTTCTTTTTTTGATGTTTAAGATCGAGGTCTTGAACCGGAAGAATCGGTTTACCAGAAGTTGTATTTTTCCTGGTTTTTATGTAAATATATGTTGTTTTTTTCCAATTCTTTCACCCTGTATGTATTAATTTTTCAAAAAGCTTACACCGCCATTGAAAAGAGCGTAAAAATATTTTTAGGAACTATTTTGAACCTTTTAGTTATGTTAATTACCAGTTAGTACATGCATAACGTATCTTCACATGTACCTATGTGCGGCAGATTCGTGCAAATATTATAAGATCTATTGTGCATTTAATGGTAGAAGCATATAATTTGGACCACATGTACCACACATATAAAGGTTCAAATTTAGATATAATCGGTAGCGGGTAGGAACTCCTTTGGACAGTCCTACCAGGGAAAGTGAATCAATCCCTGCCTTCCGCAGATTCCAGGAGGTTCCTGACCCGGGAAACTAGTACCTGCTTAGGGTCCCTTGTCCAGGGTGACGGATGAAGACCACAACGGTATCCACGGCGGAGAAGAAAATCTTCGGTACGGTGTGTATGGCGGAAGTGGCGACCCCCGATTTTAGGGATGGTATAAAATCAAATACAAATGGGCAGATGGAGCTCTAGAGTCGTAGAGAAGACAGTCCATCTAGAAGAAAGCAAACTTCAAAATTAAACTCTGGCCCTCCATGTTGGGGGTTGGATCGTAGGGCTAGCGACTCTACATTCGTAAAAAAGGAACTGCTAAAAATCCGAAAACCCAGCCTCGGAACCCGGACCTGAAAAAACCACGACGACATCCGCAACGAAAATGGACAATGAATTATGGTACATGGAACGTCCAAGGCTTAAAAGGAAAAATTGAAGACGTAATCAAAGGAATGAGACAACACAAGATATCAGTATCCGTTCTTACTGAAACAAAAAGAAAAGGTAAAGGTATAGAAGAAATTGATAATTTTATCCACATCTTCAGTGGCGTACAAAAACATCAAAGAGCTGCCAAAGGAGTATCAATCCTTATCGATAAGAGATATAAAAATAAAATAACAAATTGGGAAGCAATAAACGAGAGAATTCTGACTGTCAACTTAAACATCCATGGACACAGAACCACAGTAATAGGTATATATGCCCCTACCGAAGATACATTAATAAACGAAAAAGACGCATTCCAACAAGAGCTTGAAGACACGATTTCTAAAATCGGAGATCAACGGGAGATATTAATGATGGGCGACCTGAATGCAAGAACAGGAAGACAGAAGGACCACCTAATTGTAGGAAACTACGGGGAAGAAGTAACCAATGATAATGGAGAAAGGCTCATTAGTCTATGTCAACAATTTAACCTAAAAATTTTAAACGGCTTCTATCCCCACAAGGACATACATAAGTTCACTTGGCATCAAGAGACAAGACAACTACGATCGATTATAGACTACATTATAATAAAACAAAAATCAGAATGGAAAATCCAAGACACAAGAGTATATAGAGGTGTAGAATGCGGATCTGACCATTACCTACTAATATCTCGAATCAAAATCCTCTTCAAATATGCAATAAATGAAACATCGAAAGAAGAAAGAGTAGAAATAATCAAAGAACCCAAATACAAACTAACTGGGCTATATGACGACAGCACCAGGTTCCTATACCAGAACAGACTGGATCAAAAACTTGATCAAATTGACCTGACATGTGGCACCAATATAATTTACGACAAAATAACACTTGCGATTAAGGAAGCAGCCAGTGAAGCATTAGGCATGGAGGAGATAACAAATACCAGGAAAAATAACAGCATAGTCTGGAGCAATGAACTTGAACAACAGAAACAAATAAAACAACAGAAATATCATAAATGGTTAAAATCACAAAACGCATATGATAAAACCCAATACCGCCAAGAATTAATCAAATATAAAAAAATGTTAACAAAAAATGAGAACAATACCTGGGAACAGAGATGTAGGGAAGTGGAATGCCATCTAGGTGGAAGCAGATCCTCAGAAGCTTGGAGGTTCATTCGAAATCTAAGAAATGAAAACAGAAATAATACAAACCTTCAAATGATTGATTTAAAAAAATGGAAAACCCACTACAAAGAAGAACTTCAAGAAAATAGACAGGAATACATAAATACATCACCAAAGCACTACAATTTAAATGGTCAAGTCGTAGAATTAAATGACGAATTCGTTGAGAGAATGATTAAATCACTAAAAAATAAAAAAGCATGTGGTCCAGAACGAATACCAGCGGAACTTATAAAAAATGGAACTGCAAAATTGATCAAACTAATAACCTTAATTTTCAACAACTACACAAATGGAGAAAACATACCAGAAAATTGGAAAACAGGATGGATAACCCCAATACACAAAAAGGGTAACAAGGAAGACTGCAAGAACTATCGCTGTATTACTGTAACCAACACCTTTAGCAGATTATATGGGAAAACTTTAAAAGCTCAAATAGAAAATGAATATGCACCTATAGAGATCGAACAACAAGCAGGATTCCGAGCAGGAAGATCCTGTATCGACCACATCTTCACGCTCAACCAACTCAATGAAAAAAAAGTAGCCAGAGACAGAGAAATACATCTACTATTCGTTGATCTAACTAAGGCATTTGATACCGTACCACTTTGTAAATTATGGCAAGTCCTGGAAAAATCCCCTATTAATATAACTTTAATAAAAGCAGTGCAACAATTCTATAACAATATCCAAGCAAACATAAAAATCAACAGCAGATTATCCGATAGCTTCATGGTGAATAAGGGACTACGACAGGGATGCAGCTTATCGCCAACACTGTTTAAAATCTATATAAATGAGGTCTTGCATAAGTGGCGCAAATCGTGTTCTGGAATGGGGATACAGCTAAACGACGACTCAACATTATACACACTGCATTTTGCTGACGATCAGGTGGTGATTGCCCAGGATAAAGATGATCTAATATTTATGACAAACCGGCTGTTTCGAGAATACAAAAAATGGGGCCTATACGTTAATATGAAGAAAACCAAATATATGTGTATAGGAGGACAGAAAAGTGAGTTACATCTAGAGGAAGATATGGTTATCGAGCCAAGCTCTGATTATGTATACCTTGGAACGAGAATCCAACAAAGTGGAAGGACAGAATTCGAAATAGAGGAAAGAATTATAAAAGGAAAGAAGGTAATAGGAGCTTTGAACTCGCTACTTTGGTCAAAAACCATATCAAAAGAAAAGAAAACACAGCTTTATAATACTGGATATATAGCACTGGAAATGGACTTCTGGCAAAGATCGGCCTGCATCTCCAGAGTCTCACATATAACGAATGAACGGGTACGAGATGTTATGAATAGAAAAACAAACATAATTGAAGAAGTTTAACAAAAACAACTTTGTTGGTATGGCCATGTACAAAGAATGGAGGAACATCGACTCCCAAAGCTAATAATGGAATGGCAACCCCCGGAAAGAAGGAAAAGGGGCAGACCGAAAACAACCTGGATAAGTGGAATCCAGAAAGCCATGTCTGAGAGAGATCTCCGACCAGGAGATTGGACAGATCGACGCGGCTGGAGAATAGGAACCGGAAGGCGCAGGACGCTATAAACCGGTGTTATATATATATTTAGATATAATGCCATCTCAGTTTTTGTTCCTTTTACAACAATGGCGGGCATTCAAAATGGCGACTATACAAATGTGACTAATAGCACGATAACTTTTGAACGAAACGTCAGATTTCAACCAAATTTGGTATATAGGTTTTTTTTGATGAACAAGATCGAGGTCTTGAACCGAAAGAATCGGTTTACCAGGAGTTGTGTTTTTATTTTTTTTTTTTATGTAAAAATATGTTGTTCATTTTTCAATCCTTTCACCCTGTATGTATAAATTTTTTAAAAAGGTAATACCGCCATTGAAAATAGTGTAAAAATATTTTTTAGGAAATATTTTGAACTTTTTAGTTATGTTAATTACCATTTAATAAATGCATAACGTATTTTCACATGCACCTATGGGCGGCAGATTCATTTTGAATGTCCGCTATTTTTGTAAAAGACAAAATCTGAGATGGCCTCATATCTAAATTTGAATCTTTGTATGTGTAGTATGTGTGGTCCAAATTATATGCTTCTTCCATTAAATGCACAATAATTCTTATATTATTTGCACGAATCAGCCGCACAGATGTGAAGATACGTTACATGTGAAGATACGTTATGCATTTATTAAATGGTAATAATTACTATAACTAAAGAGTTCAAAATATTTCCTAAAATATATTTTTACGCTCTTTTCAACGCCGGTATTACCTTTTTAAAAAATTAATATATTCAGGGTGAAAAAGTTGAAAAAATAAACAACATATTTTTACAAAAAAAAATATGGAAAATCACAACTTCTGGTGAACTGATTCTTCCGGTTCAGGAGCTCTATCTTATACATCAAAAAAAGAACCCATATACCAAATTTGGTTGAAATCGGACTTTTCGTTCAAAAGTTATCGTGCTATTATTTACATATGTATAGTCGCCATTTTGAATGCCCGCCTTTTTTGTAAAAGGCAAAATCTGAGATGGTCTGATATCTAAATTTGAACCTTTGTATGTGTAGTATACGTGGTCCAAATTATATGCTTCTACCATTAAATGCACAATAATTCTTATAATATTTTCACGAATCTGCAGCACATAGGTACATGTGAAGATAAGTTATGCATTTATTACATGGTAATTAACATAACTAAAAAGTTCAAAATATTTCCTAAAAAATATTTTTACGCTCTTTTTCATGCCGGTATTATCTTTTTGAAAAATTAATATATACAGGGTGAAAGAATTGAAAAAAAAAACAACATATTTTTACATAAAAAATCAGGAAAAACACAACTTCTCGTAAACTGATTCTTCCGGTTCAGGAGCTCTATCTTATACATCAAAAAAAGAACTCATATACCAAATTTGGTTGAAGTCGGACTTTTCGTTTAAAAGTTATCATGCTATTAGTCACATATGTATCGTCGCCATTTTGAATGCCCGCTATTTTTGTAACAGGTAAAATCTGAGATGGCCTCATATATAATTTTGAACCTTTATATGTGTAGTATATGTAGTCCAAATTATATGCTTCTATCATTAAATGCACAATTCTTATAATATTTGCACGAATCTGACGCACTAACATTTGAATTTCGGTCAACAATAAAGTACATACATTTATAGTTCACAATATTTCAATTAATCAACTATTTTCAATGGAAAATAAGCCACAATTTTACCAAAAAATGACTTTATTAATTGACAAATTAAGCAAATTTCTCGGTAGAATGCAGTAGGAGGTGGTTACCCATACTAAAAGAGTAAGTCAATAGAAAGAAAATACCACGATTAGTAAGTCAGTAACATATAGAATTAGTATATATTTTATATTTTAGTATTATGTATATAATATCTATGTATTATTAATATTATTTATAATTTAAAATAGCATAATATTAAAGTCGGAATTTGGTATTAGATTTGAGAGTCAACTAAATACTTACGATGTCGGGATAGTATCACGAAGTTTTTCCTGGTTTTCCCTCGTGATTTACTATGGAGTCTCTAGCGCGAGAATTTTACTGCCACCGTTGCATTTGGTTGTCTTTTTAAAGACAGATCACATGCTATGATTTTTTGTGGCGGATATTCTTGAGTTGGGTTGATTTCATGTAATCAAATAAACTATCTTTTAGTAAAGTCGTCCCAGGAACGCAAATAATCAATATTGGCAATATCATTTTAAAGTCTTCTACTTTAAAATGTATAATACATGTCTAAATTGCCGATATAAATGAGTCAGATTAAATAACTTAATAGAAGAATTTTTTACTAAGCAACAACATTTTTGTTTAATTTAGTATTATTTTGTATTTTGACAACGACGCCCAACTCGGGCGTCGAAACGTTAAAAAAAATCATTTTTTTGGTAAAATTGTGGCTTATTTCCCATTGAAAATAGTTGATTATAAAAATGCCACAAGGAAATAGAGACCAACATTTCAATTAAAATGTAATTGCATATTAAAACATAGTTTTTAATTATAAACAAAATTTTTAATATTGTGAAAAATAAAGGTATTTTATTCTTGAGCTAAATTCATATTTTTTGACATACCTCGTATAAAATTGATCAATTGATCAAGAAATTTTTGTCAGTATTTTATTATTAAGCTGTTATTTTATATTATTTTATATATATTATTTTTATATTTTATATTAATATTGAGCGCTAAGAGCGTATTAGGCCGCTGTCAATGTTGAGTGCCAAAGAAATGCACCATTCCAGCCGTCCAATGGTACATCTCATACTCACATTGACGGCCACCTCAATACACGCTTAGCACTCATTGTTCATAATTAAAAATAACATCTTAGTGATAAAATAATGACAAAAATTTCATCATAATCTTGTAGAGGGGCTTTAAACTTTGATTTGGTCAGTTTCTGACTTTCATAATAGTTATTTTTAACCGAGTAATTAAAATTTGAAAATGGTTATTTTCGCGTTTTTTTAAATTTTAAATCGACAACAATCAATTTAAAAAAAAAAGCTTAAGAGACCTTCTTTGCTCATATTGCTCAAAACATCTAAAAAAATGTCAGAAATGAAAAACAATATTTTTGGGAATTTGTTTAAAAAAATTGTTTAAACAATTTTTCGACCACGGTACCGCCTGACACACTGTGGATTTGTTATAATGACCTCTTTTTGAGTAAGTTTGTGCAAAAAAATCGAATCTTAATAATTTACCTAACGGGGATTTAATACTAATAAATAAACATTTTAGTTTATTATTCCAAAAACAAGTTTTTCGATTAGATTCATTAAAAATTTGTATTTTTTTAACATAATCCGTTATGAATCATGTCACGTATTTGTGTTGTGCATTTCCTTTTTTACTTTAAACAACCTTTCCTCAATGATAATCACCGGCGTCAAGTAGAAAATTATTGTTTTAAGTTAAAAAGGTACATGATTTGTTTAGGAAAACCACAATACATAATATCTATGAAAACTGAAGGTAACTTCAGGTATAAAATATGTATATTGAAGGAGGGGAAAAATTATAATAATAATAATAGGTAAATGCATAAACCATCCAACAATAATTTTTTGCAAAATTGACTTTCTTAGTCGATTGTTACGATTATTTTACTTTTCTTTGCCCCCCCAGAATATCTTGATTTTCTTGGGGTCTTCTTCTCTTCTTCTCAGAGTTCTCTATCCATTAAGAACTTGTAAACTATATCAGTCTAGTTTATATCTTGTCCATTGCTTGATGGAGAACTCAAAAAAATGTTCTACCTCAAGGAAGCATTCTGGCGCCGACCCTATTTAACATCTACACCAACGACTAGCCATTGCACTCCTAACTTGAGAGATTTGTTTGCGCTGACGACTTTGGTATCGTCATAAAAGGTAAAACTCTCAGACAAATAGAGTCGACAATGGAAGAGGCTTTAAACATGATGTCAACTTATACAAACAAAACTCATTATAACCAAACTCTAAAACCTGAATGTATCTTGGGAAGGAGGAAGGACAATACTTGGAACATACTGATAGCCCAAATATCTTACAGTCATATTAGACCGTAATATACCGGGTGTCCACTTATATTTTCCCCCATTTTAACTGCCTGTAACTTCTAAACGGCTCAAGATAAAAATATGCTGTTTTCGCTGAAATGCTTTATTTTAGTAAAAGTTTCGTCTGAATAGATTGAATTTTTTATATCGCTTTCAAATACGAAAAGAAAAATGGCGGATTTCTGAAAAAAACGTTGCTGACTTTTTTTTTAATGGAACACCCAGTATATTTTTTTGTAAATTGAAAGAAAGGTCATCTATCCAACGATATAAAGTTTTTCAAATTCGATTATCAAATCAATGAGTAATTAATTTTTAAAATGAGAGGTGCAACGTGGATATCACATACCTAAATAACATAACTAAGCAAATTGATATTGTTATGTGATTTCCACATTGCATCTCTCATTTTAAAAATTAATTGCTCACCCATTTGACAACCGATTTTAAAATTTTTTATATCGCTGGATAGGTAAATGACCTTTTTTTCAAGTTACAAAAAATATACTCGGTGTTTTAATAAAAAAGTCAACAACGTTATTTTTTCAAAATTCCGCAATTTTTTATTTAAATGCGATATAAAAAATGGTCATTTAGCTAAAAACTTGAAAAAACGGTCATTTACCTTTCCAGCGATATAATTTTTTTTAAAATCGGTTGTTAAATGAGTGAGCAATTAATTTGTAAAATGAGAGATGCAATGTGGAAATCACATACCAATATCAATTTGCTTAGTTATGTTATTTAGGTATGTGATATCCACGTTGCACCTCTCATTTTAAAAATTAATTACTCATTGATTTGATAACCGATTTTGAAAAACTTTATATCGCTGGATAGGTGAATGTCCTTTCTTTCAATTTACAAAAAATATTCTGCGTGTTCCATTAAAAAAGGTCAACAACGTTTTTTTCAAAAATCCCCAATTTTTCTTTTCGTATTTGAAAGCGATATAACAAATTCAATCCATTCAGACAAAACTTTTACTAAAATTAAACATTTCAGCGAAAACCGCATATTTTTATCTTGAGCAGTTTAGAAGTTATAGGCAGGTAAAATGGGGGAAAATATAAGTGGACACCCGGTATTATAGTGACTAACATAAATTTCAGTAGCAGATACATGACAAAAGGTTACTATGAGAAACAACCTTCTCTAGAAATTTGCAGGGAACAGATAAGGTGCAAACCCACAGGTCTTAAAGTCAACAGCTTAGCCATGTCATTAAATAAACACAACGGAGTAACCAGGATGGCCCTAAGGTAGGTTATAAGGCCCTAAGGGGGGTTACAACTACTGGAAGGTCTCTAGCGGGTATGGTGTTAAGCGTATAGAGCTCAAAGTACATCCCAACGGGGGGGGGCGTTATAACCCCCAAAACCCCCCCTGGTTAAGCCAATGAATAAACATGTAGAATAATTACCCGCAGAAGATCAGAGATGCGTCTCGCAATATGTGGAGAAGAACTGGAAAACTATCTGCCAATGTGATATCTGCTTATCATATTATTATTAAATTATTAATAAAAATCCACAAGGAAAAAGTTTTCCTGTAGTCGGCTGTATATCATGTACTACAAAAAACATAAAATCCTTCCTTTATAAAACGTATATACTTATTTAAAATCCCTAAAAAGAGCTACATCACAGAACTAGTTTTCGATTGGTTTACCAATCATCATCAATGCTTACGTGAAATTTACATGCTAACCACCAAGATATAATTTTACAAAAATATGTGGGTCAAAGCCCTGTACAAGTAATCCGTCAAGGAAACATCGGTTAAAAATGCTAACTTAAGCATGGATGTTTAAAGTATGTTTCATTAATATGGCCCAGGCAGGGCCGCCGAGAGGGATGAGCCGGTCCCGGTAAAAAGTGAAGGGCGGGCCCCCGGCAAAAAGTGAAGAGCGACAAAACTTGTTTAGTTTTTATAGAAATAAAATTATTAACAATAAATGATAAGAAACATTTCAAATATAAGTTTTATTAAATTTTGATTATATTATTGATTATATATATATATATATATATATATATATATATATATATATATACAGGCTATACACTCCGTGCGGAGTTGGAGCCACTCTTATTGAGCTCTCTTATTATTTATAATAGAGAAAATATTTGTAATACAGGTGTTTTCGAGTTTTTTATCGGCAAAAATGTCTCCAATTTTCGAAAAATCGCATGATTTTGCCAAATCATTCTCAATTCACAAAGTTGATAGGCAGCTAACCGATCCTGTTTCATTGTAGCTATCATTACGACCGCATTTTTTATGCAAAAAAGAAAACTAAAGGAGCTATCAGCTTCTGTAACTGTCACCGTAATGTGCAAAGTATTCTTAACGCAATAACGATTCAAATTTGAGATGTTTAATTTTGAGCAGTTTTTAATTGTGATGAGCAAATCTATTGGAGAAAGTTGAGATTCACCAATAATATCCGTGTATATCGCTCTTAAATGAAAAATTTCATCTATCAATTCTTCACTGATGTCTTCTTTATAAAACTCGCACAATACATAAATATATCATTTTTTTTAATATTGTCTTCATCTTCATTTTGGAATATCCATAAAATTTTAAATAGCGAATAAATTTTATTTTCCGCCTTAAATTTTCTGGTTAAATTGCTTATTATATGACAATATTAAATATTTCCCAGCGAAATATTGCGTCGGGCTCAAAATTATCAGTCGCATCACTACTAGGCCCAGGCAAATCACCAAAAATCTCACAGGCTTTTTGCGCAGTTTTTCTGTATTTGATGTAAATACTGGACTTATTCCATAATTGCTGGTAACTATTTTAGATTCTTCAACATAGATTGTTCTGATTTTTTGTAAATCTTCTGGAAGCCCTGATATATTTTTAAACTCCATATCCATACCATAGTTTTATCTGACTGCACTGTAGTACTTGACTCCTGTGATTTATTGCTGTTAAAATTTTACACCAAATCGATTAAAGGACATAATGTTAAATATAGCCGAGTATTAATTAATCGCATTACAGACATAAAGTGAAGAGCAAAAAAAAAAACGGGAAAAATTACGTCTTTGGTCTGGTCGACGCCGGGCCCCTTACATCGCCGGGCCCCGGTAAAATGTATCGGCTGTGCCGCCCTCTCGGCGGCCCTGGCCCCAGGTATCATCTGAGCTGTGGTTTGACTTGTTCACATGGTGAAAGTATGGCAGCAAGGCACTTGTAAGTGATGTTACCTGGGGCAGATGTTACCTGGGGCATATTAATGAAAAATACTTTAAGCATCCATGCTTAAGTTAGCATTTTTAACCGATGTTCCCTTGACGGATTACTTGTACAGGGCTTTGACCCACATATTTTTGTAAAATTATATCTTGGTGGTTAGCATGTAAATTTCACGTAAGCACTGATGATGATTGGTAAACCAATCGAAAACTAGTTCTGTGATGTAGCCCTTTTTAGGGATTTTAAATATATACATTTTATAAAGGATTTTATTGTAAATTATTAATACATTTACTGTTTATTTTGATCACATCTGCTATGTCGACTGAAGTATTGATTTAAATTTTTCAATTGCAGCTTTTTCTTACGATATTGCGCTGTTTATATCTCTATTTGATATTCCTACATTATTATACATGGGATATAATGGTTCTCATGACTTTCTAAGAGCTTGTTGTTAAGCGCTGGTTCTCCATCGTTTAGATATTCAGACTTTCCAAAATTTATTTGTAAGCCCCACTTTTTGGATTCTTTCCCCCAATTTTGTTATAATGAATGAGGTATCTTTGCATGTTCTCTAAATCAATAAAAATAGGGTGGGCTATCATCATCAAAGGTAGCTATTAAGTTATGATCTAATTCAGGTATATCACAAGTGTATAATAGGTACAGGACTGGTCCTATCACAGTACCTTGTAGTACACCTGCCTTATTTTGTTTTAGGTCCGAGTTAGGCTTCTTCTTGCTTAACCCATAAACTCTATTTGAGATATATGATTCCAATAATCCTGCTTAATTTATATTTAAGTCCTTTGTGCTATACTTTATCAAAAGCTTGTGCCACGGGCCACGTAGAGGTAGACGGTGGAGCAAACCGTTTTGCGGCTCAATTTCCTTCAAATTGTTGATTGGCAAAATGATTCGACAAAAAATGCATTTGTATATCAGGGCAAAGGTATGCTTTGGCGTGATTGGAACTTGAAATATGTTTATTGCTTTTACGTGACTTTACGTTAACCTTACTGATGTACTACAAGATTTTTCAATTTCAATAATAAAAAAAATGTGTAGATAATAGAAACGCAACTGTAATTAATCTAAGGTTTTAGCCAATTACCTCGTCGAATTAAATAATTAAACAAATTGAAACAAATATTTTAGTAGATATAAAAAAACTATTCTTTTAAAAAAGCAGAAAATAGTATACTTAATTATTGTTAATGTATCCTCCTCAACTTTATAAATGATTGGCAACGTATTTCCATATTTTCCAATAAACTTTTAAAATATAATATATAATTAATAAATAAATAACAGTTTTGCTGTAAAACGAAAACTAAAGACGTCTTATATTTCAATTCATTCAGAGAGCGTCAACAACACCTTTACTGATTTCAAGCTCGTTCGCTATGATCACTTCATCAGATAGTATGTAGATGACTTTCTCCGAATTAACTAAAACAAATCCGACTGCTAGTACCGAATTACAGCAAAACAAAGCGATACGGGTGCCGTAGCGGCATCTGCTTACAATAAGCGTAAGTTTAACCTTAATGAAATTAAAAATAATATTAAAATAAAACTTTTATTGGGACGGATTTTCTGGTAACACTTCGCGGTTTCTGTAATCTGCAAGCCATGCGAATACTGAGGCAAAAATCTAGGGGAAATCTAAGAATTGCATCTCACTTCCTGCCATGCTGAGCAGGCGGTCTGCCATTAAGATAACCTGACATTATACTTGCTCTATCAAAACAGTGGCCAATAATTTTTAGTTAATTTAACCCGGGAGCAGTCGCGCCGTTAGAAAAAATCTAACATTGAAAAATTTTGCAAGATAACCTTCCACTCTTAAGTGCCTCGATTAAGAATGTAGTAATGCGTGGGAATTTTTTTATTTTTTTTGTGGAATTTATAGCTTTGGTGAGAACTAATTAGCTTTAAAATTGTTAGAAATAGATATTTTTAACATAACACGTAAATAAAAATATAAAATAGAAATTTGTTTTAACGCGCGACTGCTTACGTGACAAAAGTGAGCTCCACTGCTCTCGGGTTAAAGATAATACGTTATTCTTCTTCTACGACACTACTGTACAAACTGAGCCTTGCTTGACCTTCTTAATTTTTTGCCTCCACCCTTGCACGGCACCACCTTTGTCTGTGGCTGCGCTTCTCCTTACACGGACTCCTAAAAGGGCCTGTGCGTCGCTGTTTACTGTGTCTTCGCATCGATGTCATGGCTTTCCAACCGGTCTCTTTCCCTGCATTCTAGCATTCAGTGCTCTTTTTGGTTGCCTATCCTCTCCCATTCTTATCACATGTCCGGCCATTGTAATTTTTGTATTAATTTTAGGTAACGCTTCTTTGGCGCATTGAGGAAATTCTATTTTCCTCAGGCTTTGTTTTACACTTCTTATGTATACAGACATTTTATTTCTACTATAAAATAGGGATGGCGGTTGTTGACAAAACACCGGTTTTCGGTTATACTGTTTTTTTTTTACTTACAGTTTAACCTGGCGGTTATAACCGGTCAAAAAACCGGTAATTCCAAAAACCGTTGTTCGGTTTTTTAATTAATCACCAATACCCACTAAGTTACAATGTTTCATTTAGATTCCACTTTAGTTTCAGATACTCCATTCGAATGGATTTCAATATTATCGATATCGATACTATTGAAAGAAGATACCAAGATAATCAATAGATATATATAAACGGTTCAGGATGGCTTGTAACAGGGCATAGCTAGACCAATTTCTCATAATGTGTCCGAAATATTGTAGTTTTCGAGATTTGATGGTGATCTCGGTTATTCGTCATTTTCCTGAGGACCTCCTCATTTACGACTCGTCAGTTCACCAGATCTTTCTAAGTAACCGAAGTATTTTCGGATATAGCAACATCTCAAATAATTCCAATTTTCTGTATGTATCTTCGTTCAAAATCCACGATTAAACACAATGATAAAGGACAGAAAAGCATTCTTACTTTTATACCAAGAGAGAGATTGTGGCTTTATGGCTCTTGAAGGAGGCCTTTCAAGAGGCAAGCTCCAATTAGCGCTCTTTTATTCTGGTTGTTGGCCCATTCTTCATTCATTATAGTGCCGAAGTAACTGTAGTCCATCACTCTCTTTACTGTGGTTTGGTTGACGTAGATTTGACCTTCTGTTATCTATTTCTCGCCAATTATCATGAGCTTTGTGCTATATATTTTCAGTGATCCACAATTTTGGCGCACTAATATAAAGATGGTCAGTCTGAATAATATATATGTACTAGCTGTCTAGCTTAGAGATGCTTTCATATCAGCATCAGCTTATAGACGTTTCTCTGTATATATATGAGGGTGGATTAATATAATATAATATGGATATGGATCCCATAATATACAAAAAACAGCCCCCTTTTTCCTCTGAGCTCAATTTTTTTCCACAGATAACTTATCCGGTTTTTCACCGGTTATTACATTAAGAAGAAAAACCGGTTATAACCGGGACAAAAACAAAACAACCAGGAAAACCGATTGTTGCGGAGGAAAAAACCGGTTTTAGGTTATAACCAGTAGGTTTTTCCCATCCCTACTATAAAACCAAAATACAACACCTTATTTTAATTTTAAGACATTATTATTAAAATCCAATAATAATAACAAAACAAAAGTAAAAGAATATATATATTTTTTTATTCTAATGAAGTCTGACAGGGGTGTTTCCTTATAAAGTTGATAAAGCTCGTTGTTGTATCGACTTCTGAAGATTCCGTTTTCCCTCACACATCCGCCATAAGTTATTCGCTGCATTCTTATTAAAGCAGAAATTACAGAGCCTGGAATTTTCTTGTAAAGCATCTTCAATAATTGTCAAATTTTTCCATAATCTCGTAAAAGCCAAACCATAGCGTAGGTACATGTACGGTAGAACCTTCATGTTTATGAAGAGCGCGTGTTGCGTTACCGAAATCCGAGAAATCAGTATTATTCCACACCCGATTTCACACGTACAATGATAATTAAACACGGTATATAAAACAATTTAGTTAAATAATGACTAAATACCACAAAACCACTTGCACTGAGAGTACGAGGTCTGATTAAATTGTGATTGAACACTTTATCGTTGCGTTTCCTCACTTTAACAACAGTCAAAACGAAAGCAGATCTCTCGTTGTTTAAAAAACTTATCTTATCTTTCTCCTTTCATCTCCCAAAATTTGTTTAACAAAAAAGAAACCGTATCATATATTGGGAAACATAGCTCAATTTTCCTTATTAACAAATGCTAATTCTCTGTACGGAGGAGTACGACAGGGCTGTATTTTATCTCCACTACTATTCAATACTTATTTACTCTGAATGGGTATTTAAGGAAGCTTTAGACGGTTGTGCGAAAGGAGTATTAATAAATGGCGAATGGTTGAATAACATTAGATATGCAGATGACACCATAGTTTTGGCCGATAATCCGAATGATTTACAGATATTAACAAATCGTATAACAGAAGTCAGCAACAAATACGGACTAGCTTTTAACAATTACAAAAAACAATTACAATTAGTAAAAAACCAATACTAAACGCTCAACTTACAATCAACCAACAGAATATCGAAAGAATTGAGCAATATACATATCTGGGTACGAATTTAAATAGCCAATGGGACCACTCAACAGAAAGTAAACAGCGAATAATAAAAGCGAAAGCAGCATACGTTAGAATGAGACCCATTTTCAACAGTCGAGACATATCATTAAAAACAAAATACCGTCTGTTGAAATGCTACATATTCACAGTTCTGCTCTACGGAATGGAAGCGTGGACACTAACTGTTGCATCTATGAATCGGCTCGAAGCTTTCGAAATGTGGTGTTATAGGCGCATCTTACGTATATCCTGGGTTGACCGAATTACTAATGTGGAAGTCCTGCGTAGAATGGGGAAAGAGTGTGAAATTCTCATAACCATCAAAACAAAAAAAATTGGAATATCTAGGACATGTAATGAGAAATCATGAACGTTACAGCCTTCTCCAACTGATTCTCCAAGGAAAGGTAAATGGGGTAAAGTGGACCGGGAAGAAGACGCATTTCCTGGCTTCAAAATTTACGAAAGTGGTATAACACGACTACCACTGAACTGTTCCGCGCTGCGGTAAACAAAGTCAAGACAGCCATGATGATTCCCAATATCCGGAACGGATAGGCACTTTAAGAAGAAGAATTCTCTGTCTATGGATATCGTAGAGGAATACTTAGATACTTCAAGGTGATGATGGAAATTGCATCACAATTCGATGCACTTATCTGACTGTAAAATTCTGTTGTCTAAATCCTAATTGATATGTACAAATTATTATTATGTTACTTAGATACTTCAAGGTGATGATGAAATTGCATCACAATTCGATGCACTTGTCTTCTAGCGGTTAACACTAAATATCGATCTTGAGCTGCAGTTGTGGCGCGCTCATGTCCTGGATAACCTTCTACTGGACTTCCAGTGTCACAAAAACACCGCCATAACTGACTAACAATACTTTGGGAAACTACCAAAAGCTCAGTTGCATTAGTTTGCCGCATGCCACATTGAAGAAGGCCTACAGCCCTATTCATTTCATCCAAAGTTAAATGACGTCGTTCCTTCATAAAAAAAGTCTAAGTAAACAAGACCTTTAGAATACGAAGACAATCGAAACTACCAGAAGATTTACTGCCGTATGAAAACTATAGTTCTTTCCTGTTAAAAACTTTAACAAATATTCGTTACGACGTTTGCAGTTTTTTTTATTCATAAAAATCTACAGGTTGAACAACTGTAAACGAACAACTGAATTTTATTACGTTTTAAAAATATCTATAGACTTTTCCGATATGTGTATTTTTGTTCTATATTTTCCTGTGACCCCTTTAGAAGTATAGCAAAGTTTCATAATATAGTCCAGAGAAATAAGATTTTTCTCGTGACACATCCCCCTCCAGGCTGAAACCAAATTTTTTGGGTAGTATGGACATCTATATTAATAACCTATATGTTTCCTGTAGCCGATTTTGATGATATAATATAATAATATGTAAGCACTACGAGCCTAGTAGGCCCATGGCTTGATGTACTATTTTTTTCCACTCCCTTTTGTCAGTCGCTTTTCTTTCCAAGTTCCTTACGTTAATTCTTCTCATATCTTCTCTAACTCCATTACTCCATCGTGACCTCGGTCTTCCTCTTCGCCTTTTCCCTTCCAATGCACTAGATAGTACCATTCTGGGAATTCTAGATGGAATCATCCTCTGCACATGGCGCAACCATCTAAGTCTTTGCGCCTTAATTACTGCTAGTATGTTAGGATCTTGATAGAGCTCATTTAGTTCCTTATTTGTTCTTCTTACCCATTGTCCATTTAAGTTTTTCCCACCGAAGATTTTAATCTTATATTCGTATTACTTAATTGGTTTTGTAGCTGATTTATCTCTTTAATCGCTTTTTTATTAGCTAGTTTTAGTTATCCCATTTCTCTTCTATACTCCTTTGGTTCTTCTTTGATTTTGATCATATATATATACGAAGATCAAAATACGGTAAATTTTTTTTCCGTCTATTACTAAAAAGTGATGCATTCTAAGCGAGAATCATAAACTCATAAATCATATAAAAAACTTCAATATGGCGGTCGCTGAATATATCTGTCCTTATTTGTTGCTTAGAAAATTGCAAAATAAGTCATAAATTTTGAGATTTTATAAATGTTCATAACTTATGTAAAAATTAAGTTAGAACCTTCTTATTACACGGAGTGCTGAGACTTCTTGTGCTTAAATTATATTTTAAATTTTAACGCAATTGGTCAAACAGTTTAAAAGTTATTTAATTTGTTTTTTCCAAATTCATTTTTTTTTCAACACTATAAGTCATAAAATTATGAAGTTACAGTAATACTTCAGACAGTTTATGAAAGAAGAACATTCATACCAAGAGCAATTGCTTTGAACTTTAGGGTATGATTTAAGCACCAAAAGTCTCAGCATTCCATGTAATAAGAAGGTTCTAAGTTAATTTTTACATAAGTTATGAATATTTATAAAACCTCAAAATTTATGATTTATTTTGAAATTTTCTAAGCAACCAATAAGGATAGACATATTCAGCGAACGCCATATTGATACGATTTATGAGTTTCTTACTCTCAAATTTGTTTAAAATGCTTAACTTTTTGGTAATAGATGAAAAAAGCGAAAATTTACTGTTTTTTGATCTTCATTTGTTTATAAAATAAACTACGCATATCATCAAAATCGGCTGCAGGAAACATAGGTAAAGGTTATTATTATAGATGTCCATACTACTCAAAAAAATTGGTTTCCGCCTGGAGAGGGTTGTGTCACCAATAGGATATTTTTTTAAGTTATACTTCTTTACGCGCGATATGAGGGTGAATTTTAATAGGATTAAAACCTTTGATCCCGGCGCAGTCGCATTACAACTTTGTTCTGATTGGATGTTCAAATTACATGACAAAAATTATCCAATATGGCAAAACAAAAAAGTTTATAATTGTAGTGATTTTTAAATAGTTTTAAAGCAACAGGTACGTAATAATTGTAAATGTATCATAGGTACCTACCTACCAACAATACATAGTATGTAATATCATTTGAACTATCATTTGAACCTACCAAAATGCATAGTATGTAATACTTTTATTTACATAATTTGATTACCATCAAAATTTCTATCAATATTCACCTAATATATTGTTTTCTTACTCTATATTTTGTTGTATTTTTTCAATTCTAAATCATTTCAATTCAAAATTAAAATAATTTGATTTACATAATTCGAAAATGTCAAAAATTTAATCCGTTTAGTTAGTCGATCTTCGCACATAATGACACACTGTCTCCGTGGCGAAGCTTTAATGCGAGTGAACCCCAATACAACGCCAATACCAGCCGCGCTGGTAAGTTGGTTCAAATCCCACTAGAAACTTTTATTTTTTTATTTTTTTTATACATTTTATGATTGTAAGTATATTTATTATATAATTTTATTTTCAGAAAATACGTATTTAGTTAAAAAAATTTCCGACAATTAATGTTCAGAAATTATTTGTGGCATTTTTAATGTGTTTGTGTGTGTTTTATTCTTTTATTATTTTAATTTTTGGGACTGTTTTAATAAAAATGTTTGAGAAGTAGTAAGTATAAATTAGTTTTATATTTAAATAAAATATAAATAAAAAGTATATTAATTTCGTTTATATTCATATAATCATATAATAGAAGTATAACTTCTTACGTGTTTACAAAGTACACACACATTCTTTTTTTCCTTATTTCTCTGAACTAATAAGACGACAAAAGCCAAAACTCAAGTAACATCTATGGTAACAAATAAGTTTAAGGTTATGTTTATAATATTACAACATCGTTCCAGTCTGTTGAACAAATACACAACACCAAAATTCGATTTTATCCGTTCCAAAAAGATATAACATGACATTTGGAGCAGAAATAAAAATGTTTATTTTTATTACAACTAGCTGTTACAAACTTTTGTGTCTGTTTGATTAAGGCATTATCTCTCCGTTTAATTGATGTAAATTATCGAACTCTGATTTAAAAATTGTATTTATGGTCAGCTACTGTCTAAACAAGTTATTTTTGGAATTGTCATTTCAGATAATTTGTTGGAAGACACAGTTGTTGCTTTTTAAAATGTAATCTGGTTTAGGTGATTTAATATAGAAAATAAAATCGTAAATTTTATCTTAGATTGCTCTTATTTGTGTCTATGGAATTTATTGTTTTTAACAACACGTTTAGGCCAGTAAATATCCGTTTTGGAATGTAGTTTCTAGAGTCAACCCTTACAATTGCATGAAAAATTCGATTTAGGTTTTACTTACCCTCCACTTCAAAGTTCAACTTGTGTCGTTGGTTGCTTTTACTTGGGGGGTGATCACCCCTCTTCGGGGGTGAAAAAACGCGCGTTTAAAATAAGTTTTAAACAACTTTCGATCTATAGAGTTTTTTAACTTAGTCAATACTTTTCGAGCTATTTGCGATTAAAAATATTCATTTTTCGACAAAAAAAAAATACGTTTTCAGGCGGTTTTTCGCAAATAACTCAAAAAGTAAGTATTTTATCAAAAAAATATTTGGAGCAAAAATGTAGCACATAAAAAAACTAAAAAAATTGTGTATTCGTGAAGTCTATAGATCCAGCAAAAGCAGAGTTGTAGCAAATTTTGAAAATTTGAAATTTTTTTTGCAGATCCTGGATTACATAATTGTTATGCAAAAACTACCAAGCCAATTCTAACGAAATTTTACACACGTTTCATTTGTATTTTAGATTAAATAAAATTACCCATTTTTTACACTTTGTTTCAATTAATACTATTTGTTTAACAATAACAAACATTAAATATTCAATTTCTAGCTAGAAGTACCTACTAGATATGTAAAATTGAAAAATAAAACTTTTATCTTGTACAGTTTTTTTCTGTGGGACTTATATCTCTTGAGTTTTAAGCGAAAATATGGGCGCAAAAGCAAAAAAATTAATTTTTTTTTTAGAATTTGTTGAACAAAAAATTAAATACACAAGTTTTGCGACTAGCCCATATCGTGAATATTGATACAAAGTAATATGAACTCTTATAGAATTCTAGTATTTTATTTCTGTGAGAGTTATTACATAATTATAAAATTAACCACATTTTTAGTTTAAAATAGAATTCTTGTAATTTTTTTTCGTGAGAGTTATTACAAAATTATAAAATTTGATATTTTTAGAAACAGTTTATCAAATATTCAAATTTTTAAATTAATAAATCGTGTAATTTTTACCTACATTGTCAACCGATCATCCTGATTTATATAGGTAGTTCTATTATCAAAGAATCAGAGGTCGCGGTTACTATAGGTACCAATTTAATCAAAAATAAAAATGCAAAAACTTTTTGTAATTCAGTAAAAATTAATTAGTAATTTCATTAACATTCATTTAAATAATATAATGAACGGTAGCTAAAATAAAAAATCCTCAAAATTAGTGGATCATATTTCTTAGCTATTTTTAGAATCATGTTAAATACATATAAATAAAATGTTTAGTTTTTTAAATTGACTTTATTGATAATGTTTTGTTATCGTATATCCATATTATAAGTTATGTTTTATTAATACAGAGTGGGCCAAAGAAAAGAGTCCACCTCGATATTTGGCAGTATTTATTAGATTTTATGAAAATAAAAAAACAGTACATCTGTCATATGTCAACTCCCTCCCTTCCACTTCCCCCACGCCTTATTTTTAAATAGAGAATAGGGGTCGTGTGCTAGCTTATTTTAAAAGTAATTCAACTATTCAGTAATATCAACATTGACATAAACATTTATACAGGGTGTCCAAGAAAAATTATTTTGAATTAAATTATTTGACACAAATAGAAGAATGTATGAAATTTATTTAACTCAGAATACATTCTACTGCTGACATAAAACAGAAAAAAATGTTTATTTGATAAATAAATATTGTTTGTTGCTTAAATTCAACATCCAACCTACTAAGAGGCAGATGGGTGGAAGCTTGAACATTGAAATTAAGCGAAAAGCAGTGTTTATTTATCAAAAGACTTTTTTTCTGTTTTGTGACAGCAGTAGAATGTATTTTGAATTAAATAAATTACATACATTCTTCTTTTTGTGTCAATTAATTTAAGTAAAATATTTTTTTCTTGGACACCCTGTATAAATAATTATGTTAATGTTCATATTACTTAATAGAGAATTGAATAACCTTTCAAATGAGCTACCACACGACCCCTATTCCCTATTTAAAAATAAGGAGTGGGGAAGTGGAATGGAGGGAGTTGACAAATGACAGATGCTTGTACCGTAAAAATGTGTTCCCCTTAGATAAAAAATTGACTTCTTTTTTATTTTCATAAAATCTAATAAATATTGCCAAATATCGAGGTGGACTCATTTCTTTGGCCCACTCTGTATACTTATATTTATATTTTAACTTTTAACGCCATTTGTGGTTTTCATAGTTTGTGGTTTTCACGTGCGTCGGACCTACAGTTTGTCTTATATCGTGACTTCGTCTAATTTGCAGTTAATCTGCTAATAGCATTATTTTGATATGACGAGAAATCGTTTTCCGCCATTATCCGTCATCTATCAACAATGAGAAACACTTTTCTCATAACAGTTATCTCAACCAGTTCGTAATACATCGCGTAAGTTCGCAAAAAGCATACTTCACGAACTGTTTCATAAATAACTGTTATGAGAAAAGTGTTTCTCATTGTTGATAGATGACGGATAATGGCGGAAAACGATTTCTCGTTATATCAAAAACACAAACTAAAGACACATATGGTGACAAAAGAGGCCTAAATTCATTATATAAACAGATACATCATATATCCTACTACATTTTCTAAAAAAAATTCTCTATTTCTTTGTGTTTTTTTTACAGAGTGGACCAAAGAAATGAGTCCACCTCTATATTTGGCAATATTTATTAGATTTTATGAAAATAAAAAAGAGGTTAATTTTTGATCTAAGGGGGTCACATTTTTACGGTACAAGTATCTGTCATTTGTCAACTCCCTCCCTCTCCCACTCCCCCACTCCTTATTTTTAAATAGGGAATAGGGGTCGTGTGGTAGCTCATTTGAAAGGTTATTCAATTCTCTGTTAAGTAATATGAATGAACATTAACATAATTATTTATACAGGGTGTCCAAGAAAAAAATATTTTAATTAAATTAATTGACACAAAAAGAAGAATGTATGTAATTTATTTAATTCAAAATACATTCTATTTCTGTCACAAAACAGAAAAAAATATCTTTTGATAAATAGACAGTGCTTCTCGCTTAATTTCAATGTTCAAGCTTCCACCCATCTGCCTCTTAGTAGGTTGGATGTTGAATTTAAGCAACAAATAATATTTATTTATCAAATAAACACTTTTTCTGTTTTCTGTCAGCAGTCGAATGTATTCTGAGTTAAATAAATTTCATACATTATTCTATTTGTGTCAATTAATTTAATTCAAAATAATTTTTCTTGGACACCCTGTATAAATGTTTATGTCAATGTTGATATTACTGAATAGATAATTGAATAACCTTTCAAATGAGCTAGCACACGACCCCTATTTCCTATTTAAAAATAAGGGGTGGCGGAAGTAGAAGGGAGGAGGTTGACAAATGACAGATGTATGTACCGTAAGAATGTGTTCCCCTTAGATCAAAAATTGACCTGTTTCTTATTTCCTTAAAATCTAATAAATACTGCCAAGTATCGAGGTGGACTCTTTTCTTTGGCCCACTCTGTATTAATAAAACGTAACTTATAATAGTCCCGTCGCCAAGGGGGGTACAACGGCCTCCTTAATTCAGATGGACTTACCCAAGTTTTTTTATATATATTTTGACCCGTAGAATACGAATTTTTTGGGTAACACTTGATCCGGATGTCGATAAGATTGTTATAGACAAAGAACTTGAGGAATTACATAACAGCGATTTCTCGCAAAACAAAACATCTTTTTGTATTTTTTGGGTCATTTTAAGCAAAAAATATTCCTACAAGTTTTTTCGTAGAATGCATAGTTTTCGAGATAACCGCGGGTGAAATTTCAAAAAATCGAAAAATTGCAATTTTTGAACCCGAATAACTTTTGATTAAAAAATAAAGTAGCAATTCTGCTTACCGCATTTGAAAGTTTAAGTCAAATTATATCGGTTTTGATTATTTGCATTGCTAAAAATTAATTTTTTTATTGTTAAAAAAAGCTATAAACACATAGTGTTTCCCGTGCCTAATACATGCGTTTTAACGCATGCTACGTAGAAATTGCCTCGCTTGCACTTGTAGCTACTCTACCTACTCGTTCGATTTTAAATGAGAAATCATTGAAAACATCACTCACGCACTAGGTGTTTATAGCTTTGTTTAACAATAAAATAATAAATTTTTAGCAATGCAAATAATCAAAACCGATATAATTTGACTTAAACTTTCAAATGAGGTAAGCAGAATTGCTACTCTGTTTTTTAATCAAAAGTTATTCGGGTTCAAAAATTGCAATTTTTCGATTTTTGGAAAGTTCAACCGCGATTATTTCGAAAACTATGGATTCTACGAAAAAACTTGTAGGAATATTTTTTGCTTAAAATGACCCAAAAAATACAAAAAGATGTTTTGTTTTGCGAGAAATCGCTGTTATGTAATTCCTCAAGTTCTTTGTCTATAACAATCTTATCGACATCCGGATCAAGTGTTACCCAAAAAATTCGTATTCTACGGGTCAAAATACATAAAAAAAAACTTGGGTAAGTCCATCTGAATTAAGGAGGCCGTTGTACCCCCCTTGGCGACAGGACTATAATAGGGATATACGATAACATAGCATTATCAATAAAGTCAATTTAAAACACTAAACATTTTATTTATATTTAACATGATTCTAAAAATAGCTAAGAAATATGATCCACTAATTTTGAGGATTTTTTATTTTAGCTAACGTTCATTAGAATTATTTAAATGAATGTTAATTAAATTACTAATTAATTTTTACTGAATTACAAAAAGTTTTTGCATTTTTATTTTTGATTAAACTGGTACTACCTATAGTAACCGTACGCACAGTTTCATACAATATTTTATCTATTTTTTTTTTTGTTTTTTTGAATGAATTTGATGGCCTTGGCCGAGCCAATTAGCCAGACCTTTTGTTATTTAAAAAACAAACAAATTTGATTTTTCAATCAGAGGATTTTTTTCTGTATTTCTAACTCTAAATACATAACAAACTAACATTATTATCTACAATTATTATCTAAATAATACTCTGTTTTTGTTTTTCATTTTTTTTTTGTAAATTTTTATTTTTTTTTGTATTTTTTTTTATTGTTAATTTGTTTTTTTTTATTATTTTTTTATTGTTATTTTTTATAAATTGTTTTTTTTTACTACGCTAAGACGTAAACCCGATTCAACCTCATCTTCTTAGTTTTTTTTTTGCTTTTTTTATTTTTTTTTTGTTTTTTATCTAAGATATTTTATCTAAGATAAACAAATAAAAAAACTGTAACTCTTCGTCACTGGAATTCATTTCTATTCTACAATTTTTAGAACTTTGACATTTAAAAATCCTAACTTCTTTCAAACCACAAAACTGTCAAAAGTTTTGTTGTAATTTATTGCTCACAAGTCATCACCATGCCATGACAATGCGAAAGTTAAGGATATTTGATTATATGAAAGTGTGTCAAAAACAGTGCGAAAAAGTAAATCCCATTTAAAATACATTGTTACTTCACGCACACTTTAAATCCTTCACGCACTGCTATCTATAATGACAGTTTTCACAAACTAAAAACTTATACATAATATAACATAGACTAGATAAAAGGTATTTATTTTGTATAAATAATTTTGCAATAAAAATGGGGATTCGTATTAGGATTTCAAAGTTGCCCCCTCCCTGCTCCAAGGAGTGTGGCTGGGGGGTTTTGTTTGGTGTCATTCGATAAAAAATGATAGATTTTTGGAAAATATTATAAACGTGTATTTCAGTTTTTATATTGATTTCGAGAAATATGTATTTGGGACCGACGGACGGTGGTCCTGCTTCTTTTCACACACCCTGTATATGTTTAATAAAGTTGATACACTTGTGGAGGAGTATGTATTGTTCATTTTCTGGGTATTCATACCGTTGGTTGTTTATTTCCCATAAAATGGGACACAGTTGCAGACGTTTCGTCAAAATCACATTTTTAATTTTCAGAAATAAATATCCCAGAAAGAATAAGTAAAGAACTTCTAATCTCCGGATAATTTTAAATGATAAATAACAGTAGAAACATAACAATTTATTAACAAAAGCGAGTTTTAATGTTACATAGTATTATTCAGTCATTATTTGGATAAACAGTCTCATTTTAGTAATAGCTTAATTTTTTCAGAGTAAAAGAGGCATTTTTTTAAGTGATATCGTATGTACTCGTAGTGTATACCTGTAAGTAGGTGTAGCATTAGAAATATAATGTCAAATCTTCTCTAATAATAGTATTCGTGTTAAATTTTTTAGTTCTTGGACTTTGTAATTGTACTCAAGTGAACATATTACAGTGACATTGTACATTTAACTAATAAATTTCCGAAGAACGATAAGAATTGTTTATTTCACGTCAGTTGGCGGTGAAAATTCTTCAAGGAAAACAAATATTTGTTGTAGGTCAATTATATACTAATGTTCTTGTAGCCTTTTGAATAACATACTACTTCTTAGAAAAAGAATCAAACGAAGCATTTCATAATTTATGGTATAAATTCAATTAATATTATTTACGACTCTTCACCAGTGTCGCCGTAAGGAGGACAATGTTGACAACAGGAATGTACCTAATATTATTTTTTTTTATTAAAGAAAATTACCGCATCCACCAACAGGTTATTAGCGGCATTACTTGATAAACAAAGGTTAACAATTATTTTAACAAGTAAAAAAAATAACTAGATTTGATACAAAATATTGATAGATATTAGATAGTTGAGTAAGTCTTTTACTGGACAGTTTTCTCCTAATAAAGCTAGTAGAGTGTTTGGTAGATTGTTCATTGAACGTTCACGTTGATATTTTGGACACTCGATTAACAGATGGGTGACGGTAAGAGGCGTAGCACATAGGTCACACATGGGACGTTCACTGGCCGAGAGTAAATATGAGTGTGTAATCTTGGTGTGCGAACTAATACTTGTTTTCCACTGTCGTGTATCTGGTTTTACCGATTTTAGTTTAGATTGCGATAGAAACCATTCGCGTTGCCACTGACCGATCACTTTTTGTTTAAAAAACGTTTTGAGATCTTTAGATACACACTCGCGCACTAATTCGGACATCGCACTTGTTGCTGCATTACGAGAACTTCTGTCTGCCTCTTCATTGCCCATAATCCCTATATGTGATGGGATCCATATAAATTTCGGAGTTGTGTTGTTCTCTTGGGCAATTTGTAGCTCAATTTTTATTAGTTTCTCTAAAGGACTTTCAGGATACAGATGCTGGATTGCGAGAAGAGAGCTGAGCGAGTCGGTGAGAAACAGAGGCTTTGAAATATTTGAAAGGTTTGCATGTTTTAGGGCGCGATACAAAGCAAATAGTTCAGCGGTGAAAACGCTTGAACTAGGCGGTAGTTTAAACCTAATATTATTCTGAAGCTATTTTCTTTGTGGCATTTATGTAATTTACTATTCTAATTGAGGAGCAACTGAGAAAAACGTATTGAATCCAAAATTTTTGAGTTATTGACAAAAAACTAATTAAATTGAACTAAACCTAGTTAAAAGTAAATATTTTATTGACTATAGAAATTTATTAATAACATTATTTTTAAGAGTAAGTTGGAGTTTTGAGTTCAATTTCGGAGTTTTCAATTTTTAAAGCTTTCATTTTGTTGGATTTATCTCAGTTTGCTTAAACATTGTGTAGATTTATATCATTTTTCTCCATATAAATGAATTTACTTCGTTTTTCTGAACCGTTGCGTTGGTTGGATTGATGTCTTTTTGCCAAATAAGTAAATACCTGAATGTCGAAAATAAAACACCAGTTTAGGAAAACACTATTAATTTATAAAACAAAGCTCTCAAATATGTAGACCTATAGATATAATTTTCTAGACAATCGCATTGGTTTTTAATTTTTTCACCTTCATTATCAATATCATCTTCTCGGTTTTTTAGAATGTTTTTATATCATTTAAGGTCTTCTTCTTCCCAATAAATATTTTGTCAAGGATTTATTGCAGTTTGGTTAAAAATGACGGATTTACGTCAGTTTGCTTGGTCTCAAAATGGGATTTAATGCACTTTTGTTTAGTTTTGAATAATTCATTGCAATATTACACAAGATTTAAAGCAAATTGCCTGAAATAAATAGTTCACAATGTAAATTGAACTAAACCAAGTACTTTCTACTACACTCACCGGTACAAAATTCTGCCACCCAAAATGTTTGATTAAGTTTGACAATTTTTAACTTTATTATGTGTATTCCGATTTTCAAGATTCTTGCATCAGTTTATAGGTACATGTTTTTGTGTCGTTTGTTATTATTTCGGTAACAAAATTTTTTTGCTTAGATGGCATTATACGGAGGTGAATGGAAGCGTTATATTTTCTCCTAACTTTAAAAAATTCTGTGGAAAAATTTGAGGAATGATGTTGTTACATACTTCTTTTGTATTATCCTGGAGGTATCTCTAAGATTTTGTTTTTTGAATTATCTGAATATCTCTTTTCTTGTAAGAGCTCTACAATTTTTTGTAAATAAAAACACTGATTGACTCATAAACATGAATATCTTAAATATAGGTTGGATTGATAAGATTAGAATGACCCGCATGCAGACCAGATCTCAATTCTATTGAGCATTTATGGGATGAATTAAAAATAGCTATTCGCCGTCTCCTAAGCCTCCAGCCAATTTGGTACAGTTATGGCCCTGGTAGAGGAATATCGGGCTATTCCACAGGCAAGGATAAAACATCTTTATTTGATGCCAAACATATTGCGAGCAGTCGTTGTTGCGAGAGGTGGACAGACCCGCTATTCAATTGTTTTGTTTTGTTGTTTTGTGTTGGTAATTTCAGTGCGTTTGATATTTTTAATTAAGTAAGCCTTCAAGAAGTGTTATTATTTACAGCTTTTAAAAGAAAGGAGATATTCAGATAATTTAAAAAACAAAATCTTAGTAATACCTCCAGGATAATGCAAAATGAGTATGTATATCAGCCCTCCAATTTTTCCACAGAATTTTTTAAAGTTAGGAGAAAATACAATGTTTTCTTCATCCCCGTATAATGCCATCTAAGTAAAAAAATTTTGTTACCGGAATAATAAAAAACGAAATAAAAACATATACCTACAAACTGATGCAAGAATCTTCAAATCGGAATACAAATAATAAAGTTATAAATTGTCAAACTTAATCAAAAATTTTGGGTGGCGGAATTTTGTGCCGGTGAGTGTATTTACTTAAAAAATGTCTAAAACCGAATTTATTGCTTTTTACTCAGTTGCTCCTCAATTGGTAAATAAGCCACACATTTAACATGAAAAATTATTTTATTTTTGTGTAGGAATGTACCAATACATGGCTATAATTAGCTTAGAATAGAATAGCCTTATCAAAGTCAGAAAATAACAATATTAATTACAATTTACTGAAATTACATAAATCGTCCATATTACAAAATAAAAGATAATAAAATAAAACAAAAACAATATTTAGCAAAATTTAAATATTTTGCAAATTGCATAATACAATCTTAGGAACTAATAAGTTTAAAAATTTAATTTTGTAGAAATTAGTTACATCAGTTGTTAAAATAATAATCATTGTTCTCTCAAAGTTCATTTGATGAAAATCCATACCATGCTCTTAGGTTGCTCAGCCACGATATTCTATGTCTCCCTAGGCTTCTTTTTCCTTGAATCTTTCCCTGCATAATCAATTGAGGCAAGTAGTTGTATCTCTCTCCACGTGTAATATGTCCGAGATATTCCAATTTTCTTGTTTTGATGATATTTAAGATTTTTTCGATTTCTCCCCGAATGATCAACCGAAGTAAGCGATATTAGTGCAGTCATTGAAGCGTAAAATAGGTTTTACCTCCGAAATTTTTTACTATGAACCGATTTACATGAGATTTTGGAATCAGGCTTATCTTACCCTTAACTTCAAAAGTGATATTGACCCGAACTCCGCTTTTTATTTTTAAGGAGTGAAAACAACCTCTTAATGGAAAAATTGACATTGAGCCATTTTATTGCCAGAAATCGTGTTTAATAATAAAGAGTGACATTGAGAAGTGTTTTATAACACAATAGCTTCATGTTAAACTCATTTTCATCCCCTTGAAAACCGTACAACCCTTGCAAACAACCTCTAAATCGAAAAAATTTACAAAAAATTAATTTAGTATGACATAAAAAGATTTAAATATAAAGTAAATGATATTTTACGTTCTCTATCTTAATTATCATATTGTTAAACCCCTTTGAACCCTTAAAAACAACCCCTAAATAGAAAAAATTACAAAACATTAATTTGGTTTGACAAGAAGACTTAAATATAGAGTAAATAATATTTTACGTTCTCTATCTTAAATATCTAATCCCTTTCAACCCTTAAAATCAACCCCTGGATTAAAAACTGTATAAAAAATTTCATTTGATAAACTAAAAAGGATTTAAATATTGTTCCACGTTCTCGAAAAAGCTATGCTGGCAAATCATATGCTCAAGTTATTTAACCCTTAAAACTACCCCTAAATTAAAACATTGAATATGTATGATTATACATTTAAAAACAATTCAATTATAGTGTAAGAAATCACCATTTATTATGTTTAATTTACTAAGTAGAAAAAAATTACGATTAGTTTTTGGACCATAACTACTTCAATTTTGAAGCTGTCACAACTTATGATAAACCGTTTTGAAGGTAATTAAAAGAGCTACAATTTTTTTCATTATAATATGCAGTGAAAAACCTTTTATTTTGAAACGGTGAGGGTCAAAGGGCCCGAGAGAGACTGTGGTTGCGCTACCGCGCGTTCTTTAATCAATTATATCTTTGTCAATTTTTTTGTGATAGGAAAAACAAACAAACCAAAATTTTTATCAAAAAAAAACTTATTTTTCTATTATTGCACTTTTTTACGCATCTTTCATTATTTTTGAGATATTATGAAAAGAAAGTGGTTTTTTAAAAATTCGAATTTTTTTTTATTCTTAAAATCGTGATTTTTTCAAAAAATATGTGTTCCAAAGCAGCGAAACTGCTAGAATCCATCAACCTATTTATACTAAAGTTGATTCTAGACGGAATGCGATTAATTTTAATTTTGGTCCAATCCATTGGTCACCTGCCAACATCGGCCACCTGTCCAAACGGCCAGTTTAAAAATTTCCCAAACCACGTCCACCATTCTATATCGGCCAATAGTTCTTTCATTTATAGTGGCCGTTACTGACAAATTTTACTGTACAGTAAAACCTGTGATAACGGCCACCTGCCAACATCGGCCACCTGTCCTAACGGCCAGTTTAAAAATTTCCCAAACCACGTCCACCATTCTATATCGGCCAATAGTTCTTTCATTTATAGTGGCCGTTACTGACAAATTTTACTGTACAGTAAAACCTGTTGTTCTGAAGCTATTTCCTTGTGGCATTTTTATGATTAATTATTTATATGGGAAATAAGCCACAATTAAAATGAAAAAAATAATTTTATTAACGTTTCGACGCCCAAATCGGGTGCCGTTGTCAAAATACAAAATATTACTAAAATAAACAAAAGTGTTGTTGCTAAGCAAAAAAATTCTTCTAATAATTTATTTAATCTCACTCATTTATATTGGCAATTCAGACATATATTATACATTTTAAAGTAGAAGACTTTAAAATGATATTGCCAATATTTATGAGTTGCGTTCCTGGGACGACTTACTGAAAGATAGTTCATTCGATTACATGAAATTAACCCCAACTCAAGAATATCCGTCATAAAAAATTATAGCATGTGATATGTCTTTAAAAAGACAACCAAATGCAACGACAGTAAAATTCTCGAGTTAGAGACTTCATAGTAAATCACAAGGGAAAACCAGGAAAAACCCTGTGATACTATCCCGACATCGTAAGTATTTGGTTTTACATTAATTTACTCTCAAAAAATAATACCAAATTCTGACTTGTAACATGTTTAAATTATAAATAATATTAATAATACTAGATATATAAGTAATACTAAAATATAAAATATGTACTAGCTCGATATTATTGACTTACTAATCTTGGTATTTTCTTTCTATTGACTTCCTCTTTCAGTATGGGTAACCACATCCTACTGCATTCTACCGAGGAATTTGCGACACAATTGGTTTCATTTAGCATAATTAGAGCCGCTTCTTTGATTTTTCTCTTTTTACTATCCGATTCTTTCAGGACTATACTTGAATCTCTCTACTGAACTCTATGTTCATTATCCCATGCGTGTTGACATATTTGAGATCTCTCAAATTCTCTATTTTTAATATAAGATTGATGTTCACTTATTCTAACGTCTAATGGTCTTGATGTCTCACCTAAATAAAATTGTTCGCATTCACAAGGTATTTTATAAATGCAATTCTTTGTTCTTTCGTGATCATTGTTAGGTTTAGTTTTAGATAGAATAGATCTCAATGTGTTTGTTGTTTTGAATGTTGTTGAAATGTTGAATTTATTTCCTATTGTTTTAAGTTTCTCGGATAGTCCTTTTATATATGGTATTGATATTTTCCTCGTATTATTTCTGGTGAATGTTGTAGGATCCCGTTCTAAGTTGTTCTGTTCCATTCGATCTAATCTTGACAATTCCTTATTTATAAACGATAAAGGATAATCATTTTTTAATAAAACAGATGTTAACAATTGTTTTTCTGCTAAAAAGGAATTTTCGTTAGAACAAGTAATTTTGGCTCTATCATATAAGGATTTAATGATTCCATAATGATGTGGTTACCCATACTGAAAGAGGAAGTCAATAGAAAGAAAATACCAAGATTAGTAAGTCAATAATATCGAGCTAGTACCAACTAATACCGGGTGGCCAACTAATACCAACTAATACCAAATAATACCTACATATTTTATATTTTAGTATTACTTAAATATATCTAGTATTATTAATATTATTTATAATTTAAACATGTTACAAGTCAGAATTTGGTATTATTTTTTGAGAGTAAATTAATGTAAAACCAAATACTTACGATGTCGGGATAGTATCACAGGGTTTTTCCCTTGTGATTTACTATGAAGTCTCTAACTCGAGAATTTTACTGTCGTTGCATTTGGTTGTCTTTTTAAAGACATATCACATGCTATAATTTTTTATGACGGATATTCTTGAGTTGGGGTTAATTTCATATAATCGAATCTTTCAGTAAGTCGTCCCAGGAACGCAACTCATAAATATTGGCAATATCATTTTAAAGTCTTCTACTTTAAAATGTATAATATATGTCTGAATTGCCAATATAAATGAGTGAGATTAAATAAATTATTAGAAGAATTTTTTTGCTTAGCAACAACACTTTTGTTTATTTTAGTAATATTTTGTATTTTGACAACGGCACCCGATTTGGGCGTCGAAACGTTAATAAAATTATTTTTTTCATTTTAATTGTGGCTTATTTCCCATATAAATAATTAATAGTAAAACCTGTGATAACGGCCACCTGCCAACATCGGCCACCTGTCCTAACGGCCAGTTTAAAAATTTCCCAAACCACGTCCACCATTCTATATCGGCCAATAGTTCTTTCATTTATAGTGGCCGTTACTGACAAATTTTACTGTACAGTAAAACCTGTGATAACGGCCACCTGCCAACATCGGCCACCTGCCAACATCGGCCACCTGTCCTAACGGCCAGTTTAAAAATTTCCCAAACGAATTATATGTAGACCACAAAAGCTGGCAATAGCGGCCACCTTTCTATATCGGCCAATAGTTCTTTTATTTTTAGTGGCCGTTACTGACAGGTTTTACTGTATTACGAAAAAGGGTGAAATGTGAGATCCTATCTAACGGCGCGACTACTCGCGGGTTAAAGCTAATTGGCTCTCCCCAAAGCCATAAATTCCACAAAAAGAAGAAGAAGAAGAAAAAGAAAAAAAAATTAAAACAATTCCTACGCATTACTACACCCTTCCTCGAGGCACTTACGAAATTTTTTCAAAATTGCAAAATTTTTCATCAAGTTATCGCGAAAAAGGATAAAAATTGAGATTCTATCTCACCGCGCGACTACTCGCGGGTTAAAAAACCAATTTGTTCATTTTTTTATCTTCTACAATTTTGTTCATTATAATATCATCGTTTAATTATATATCACAAAATAATATCATGCATATTTTTGGAGATATTTGCAAAAACTGTTGAAAATCGTGAGAAAATTCCGAATTTTCAATTGCCAGTAACTTAAAAAGTATTGTGTTTTTGAAAACACTTTATACAACATTTTCTGCTTAAAATTAGGTCTTCTATCGATATCTGAGGTTATTTTGAAAAAAAAAATTCCACCACCGAAAAGTGGTAGCAACCACCCCCAGGGTGAAAACAAAGTTCGGGTCAATATCACTTTTGAAGTTAAGGGTAGGATAAGCCTAATTCCAAAATTTCATGTAAATCGGTCTACAGTAAAAAATTTCTGAGCTAAAAAGCTTCAATGACTGTACTATATTTAGGTCCTCTCATTATATGACCGAAGTATTGAACCTTTCTATGCGTATATTACCAACCGATAAAATTTACTTAGTTATACCTGATTTGACAAACTCTTACTATTTTCTTTCTGTTTCAGAAATATTAACCCTGGCGTTGGTGGGTGTTATAATGGTTTGTTCTTCATGCCTGATACATTTATACAATCCTCTACAACTACTCGTTAACAAGGTAAGGAAAATATAATGCTAAATTGCCTTTCGCTTATCTTAAAACCCGTACATTTTCTTTCAGATGGCAAGGATAGAACCAGGAAACTTTTTGTATGGTTTGTGGCAGGCGCCCCCATATGCACCAACGCTAAGATTCTACATTTTTAACGTAACTAACCCACAAGAATTTCTGCGAGGCGAAGAGAAACTGAACCTGACAGAAGTTGGACCTTACTGTTATAGGTAAGCAATAAATCATAAAAATTATTTTGTTCTTCTTTTTGTCTATACAGGGCGAGTCATGAGGAACTGTACATACTCCTACCTCGTATAGAGGCCCCTATGGGGAATAACAAATGACCATTAAAACGTGTCTGCTCCCACTGTTTAATAATATACAGGGCAAGTTTCACATTTTGACAGAAATTTGTATTCGTCATAATTTTTGAACGGCCAGATCGATGTGTCTCTTATTTAGGTCAATCTTTACGCTATTACCACCTAATCAACTGATTAATTCAAACTAGAAAAAAATTAGGTCCAGCTTCAAAAAAATTAGTTCGTTTGGGTCTTAAAAAAAATTTCACCCTGTATACGCTTTTTGAAAACTATAATATGAATTTTACAAATTAGACAAATAGGCAATTAAAATGACATATTTATTTTTTTCCCCACACGATTACTTAATTTTTTATAAAAAAATCAAATTTGAGTATGAATTACAAGTTTGGTAAAGTGAACCATAAATTTAAAAAAAAATAACTTTTATTACAAAAATTAATTTTTTTTAAACAAATATTTAACTTATGTTACCACCCAATCAACTGATTTATACAAACTAGAAAAAAATCAGGCCCGGATTTAAAAAATTTGTTCGTTTCGGTCTTAAAAAAAATTTCACCCTGTATACGCTTTTTGAAAACTCTTATATGAACTTTACAAATTAGACAAATAGACAATTAAGATGGCGTATTTATTTTTTCCCCGCACGATTACTTATTTTTTTATAAAAAAATCAAATTTGACTATGAATAATTAAAAGTTTGGTAAAGTGAACAGTATTTACTAGAAACCAGATTTAAAAAAATGAACTTTTATTACAAAAATTATTTTTTTTAACAAATATTTAATTTTTGTTACCACCCAATCAACTGAATTATTCAAACTAGAAAAAAATCAGGCCCGGGTTTAAAAAATTAGTTCGTTTTGGTCTTAGAAAAAATTTCACCCTGTATACGCTTTTTGAAAACGCTAGTATGAATTTTACAAATTAGACAAATAGGCAATTAAAATGGCGTACTTATTTTTCCCCACACGATTACTTAATTTTTTATTAAAAAATCAAATTTGTCAAAATCGGAATTTTGCCATAAAAATAAAAAAATTAAACAACGTTTTTCTCAAAATTAAAAACTTCACCATTTTTTTTTCTATACCACGTCTAGATCTAAAACCCATAACACTTCTCTTTGGACTCTATAGTTTAACATAGACGTGATCAAATAGATAAATCTTACAATTTTTCACTTAATTTTTGCGATTTTACTTTGCAATTCACGAATCTGCACCTTTTATTTTTTAAAATTTATAACTTTTATGAGAAGAAGACGGAAAATCTACAACAATTTTCATATTCACAATGGTAAGAGATATGTGCTGTAAAATTTCAGAAAAAAAAATATTAAAATGGAACAGAGTTGTAGCGAGGTAAACCGTGATTTTTTTTTTCAGTTTTAGGTTAAAATTTCGATTTTGACAAATTTGATTTTTTAATAAAAAATTAAGTAATCGTGTGGAGAAAAAAATAAATATGCCATTTTAATTGCCTATTTGTCTAATTTGTAAAATTCATATTAGAGTTTTCAGAAAGAGTATACAGGGTGAAATTTTTTCTAAGACCAAAACGAACTAATTTTTAAATCCGGGCCTGATTTTTTTCTAGTTTGTGTAAATCAGTTGATTGGGTGGTAACATAAGTTAAATATTTGTTAAAAAAAAAATTTATTTTTGTAATAAAAGTTAATTTTCTAAAATCTATGGTTCACTTTACCAAACTTTTAATAATTCAGTGTCAAATTTGATGTTTCTATAAAAAATTAAGTAATCGTGTGGGGAAAAAAATTAATATGCCATTTTAATTGCCTATTTAACTAATTTGTAAAATTCATATTAGAGTTTTCAAAAAGCGTATACAGGGTGAAATTTTTTCTAAGACCAAAACGAACTAGTTTTTTAAATCCGGGCCTGATCTTTTTCTGGTTTGTATAAATCAGTTGATTGGGTGGTAACATAAGTTAAATATGTGTTCAAAAAAAAATTAATTTTTGTAATAAAAGTTAATTTTCTAAAATCTATGGTTCACTTTACCAAACTTTTAATAATTCAGTGTCAAATTTGATTTTGTTATAAAAAATTAAGTAATCGTGTGGGGAAAAAAATAAATATGCCATTTTAATTGACTATTTGACTAATTTGTAAAATTCATATTAGAGTTTTCAAAAAGCGTATACAGGGTGAAATTTTTTCTAAGACCAAAACGAACTAATTTTTTAAATCCGGGCCTGATCTTTTTCTGGTTTGTATAAATCAGTTGATTGGGTGGTAACATAAATTAAATATTTGTTCAAAAAAAAATTAATTTTTGTAATAAAAGTTATTTTTTTTAAATCTATGGTTCACTTTACCAAACTTTTAATTCATACTCAAATTTGATTTTTTTTATAAAAAATTAAGTAATCGTGTGGGGAAAAAAATAAATATGTCATTTTAATTGCCTATTTGTCTAATTTGTAAAATTCATATTAGTTTTCAGAAAGCGTATACAGGGTGAACTTTTTTCTAAGACCCAAACGAACAAATTTTTTTGAAGCCGGACCTGATTTTTTTCTAGTTTGAATAAATCAGTTGATAAGGTGGTAATAGTGTAACGATTGACTAAAATAAGAGACACATCGATCTGACCGTTCAAAAATTATGACGAATACAAATTTCTGTCAAAATGCGAAACTCGTCCTGTATATTATTAAACAATGGGAGCAGACACTTTTTAATGGTCATTTGTTATTCCCCATAGGAGCCTCTACACGAGGTAGGAGTATGTACAGTACCTCATGACTCACCCTGTATATGACTCTATCTGTTTTTTAATGTGTTTCCAGTAAGCTTATATTCCATCGTGGTATTCCCACTGATCGTCTTCCTATTGAGAAACCCTCTTTCGCCTCCTTACTCTATTGGTTGGCATTCGGCTTATTTGGCCGTTCCATTCAACTCTTCTGTTATTTACCCAGTTACTAATGTTGTTTACTTGCATCTCCGTCGTATATCTGCACTTCTAGCTCTGTCCTATTGTATGTTACCATCGATTTTTCGAAGGATTTTTTTTGTCCTCTCTGTATCAGGTTATGTTTTCTGCATTCGAATTTCTCCATATTGTTTCATTCAGGCAACTTGCGGCTCTGTTTGCTTTATTCACTTGATCCTCCACTTCCGTTTAGAGCTTTCCGTAGCTAGATAGCGTGATGCCTAGATATTTAAACTGCATCACTTTTTCTTTTATCTGACCTTCCAGCTCTAATTTACATATTTTGTTGTCTACTTTCTGTTATAACCATGCATTTGGTCTTTTTTTGCGGAAAGTAGCATGTTACATTTTCTCCCAATTATACTAAATTGGTTCAGCATACGTTGTAAATCATCTTCACTATGAGAAGTATTGCATCGTATGCATAGTAGATTAATTTAAGTTGCTTTTCTCCCATTTGGTATCCTTTTGTAGTCCTTGCTGTTTTTGTTACATATTTCTTCCATGATCAGGTTGAACAATCCAGGACAGGAATCCCCTTGTGTTATCTCATTGCAACCATTGCCAGCTTTAATTGGGTTAGTTAATTCTTCTTCTGCATAATATAAATCAATTTCCATTTATTCATAACCGAATAAATGCAACAATATTTTCTTTCTTTTAGGGAACACCTTACTCACGAAAATGCTTCTTTTAATGCAGAAGATGGAACGATAAATTTTAATCCATTAAGAAAGATGACCGTTTATCCAGAATGTTCCATAGGAAATGCTTCAGTGGATAGACTTTTGGTTCCTAATATTCCGTTGATTGTAAGTAAAAAATATGTTATTATTCTTATTTAGGTATGTAAGGGTTGGTTTATTGTTCTATAACCTTATCTATAACTTTATCCTTCCACATTCGCGCATATTACCCTCACAGACAAAAATAGTGCACATGTTATTTTGAGTCTAGTTTTGAAATGTTTTTTTTTTCTTTTGAAAAGTTTAGTACTTTTTATTGCAAAATAATTTATGCTGGACCATACTAGGTGGCAACAATTGTCAAGTAACTTGCATATTGAAGAGTTACAACAAAGTAGTGAAAATAATGAAGTGATCTGATTTTGCTTATATTAGAAATATAAAATTTATAAAATTATAAAAGAAGAGTGAACTTCTTATGGGTTAAGGCTCATATAGGACTAACGCATAATGAATATGTTGATAGTTTGGCTAAAAAATCTATAATAATAATAATAATAATAATAATAATATCCCTGTGGGAGTTTTTGTCAGTTCTTCTATCAGGCGCGGCCCCCTGCGAATGGGGGATGCTTTCTGGGTATTCGTAGCGCCAGTACCCAGAGAGTAGCAGGGATACTTGCCATGGAACAAAAACTGACACCTGGCAGTAGGTATAAAATGCACACCCATGAGAATGGAGAATAATAATTTATGTTTAGGATCGCTGCCTGGGGATCGCCAGGGCACGTCTGGAGCCGGCGCTGGACGTGACAGCATGCGGGACGTCGGTGGCAGGGTGTTGAGGAGGCGGGCCCCTGTCATACAATTAGCTACAGCCCAACCACAACCACAAGCGAGCCAAACAACAACAAGAGCTCCACCCGCCGAAGGTGCTGCGCTGGATCATCAGCCGGCGCTCACTCAAGCGGGACGGCCGAGGCAGCGCATGAAATGGACTGTGTCCATTAATGAAAACATTTTGCGCTTCTACTACAAGGTGACAAACCTCGGTCAAGAAACGATCGGCTACCGACAACAGCTGTATGCCGAATTTTGCAGGACGTACCCAGATATTCAAGTATCAGAGCAACGAGTATCAGACCAATACCGGGTAATTATAAGAAACAACCTTATCCCAGAGACTAGACGCAATATCATCAGAAGCGAAGTCGAACGGGAGATTCATAACGATGTTGTAATTGAAGATCAAGTCCCCAATGAAGTTCATGAGCAGATTCCTGAGCTTGCCATACAAGAAACTCAACCTGACAATACAGAGCAGGAAAACAACGAGCTACATGATAACCTAGTAAGCGAAATGGCACGTGCTGTACAGGAGTTTAATGGAACAAACCCACTTAGCAGACCACCGCTACCACGAATAAACTCTTGTAAGAAACTAGGGGCGCTGTTACAAATTGTGAACACTGAAGTCCTACCCAATTATGTCGTAGAAGCCCACACATTAGAATATTTGCACATGCTAATCTACTGTGCAGCAACAGCAATTGCTAATGTAATGGGCGTTAAGATCAGAACACGACGGGGTACTAACAACGGAAGGACTGGTAACAGAATTGCACCCTGGGAAAAAAGACTGCTCGGAAAGATTGAATTGCTGCGTAGGGATATTGGTCAAGTCACAGAATATATAAGAGGTGTAAGAAGTACAAGAGTCATCAGGAGAGCTGAAGAAATAATACGGAATACTGCAAGACACTCAAGATACGATCCAGAAAACAACACAGCCCAACAGTGCCTGGATACATTAAAACAAAGACTCTCAGTTTATTCAGGACGACTAAGAAAGTACAAAGTGAGTAACAACCGAAAATCCGACAATGCCCTTTTTGAGACTGCTGAGAAGGCGTTCTATCGGAAACTCAGTTCCACCGTAGAAAATCTCGATAAGTCTTACCCAAGCCAAGAAGAAATTCATGAGTTTTGGGGAAATCAACTTTCCACACCAGCTGCTCTTAACAACAATGCTGGATGGATAGAAGATACGGCACAGAACTGCCAACACTACACTACTACTCTCTACGAACCCTTCACCACTGAAGAAGTCTCAAATATCATCAAAGAGCTTCATAACTGGAAATCTCCTGGACCAGACGGAGTTCAAAACTTTTGGCTCAAGAAGTTCTCGAGTGCTCATGAATGCTTATCAACACTAATTAATCATGTTATTTCTAATCCGCAGGATATACCATCATTCCTAACTCAGGGAACCACTTATTTAATACCGAAGGATCAAAATAACACCCAAGATCCAGCAAAATACCGCCCAATTACTTGCCTTCCAACTTTGTATAAATTGGTCACATCCTGTGTAGCCCGGCGTATCTACCAACACTGTGCTCTGAACAATATCATAGAGCCTCAACAGAAAGGATGCGCTAAGGGTTCCATGGGTTGCAAAGAACAAGTTATCATCGATTCAGTCATTTCTAATCAAGCATATTCCAAAAAGAGGAATCTATTTACTGCTTTTATTGATTACAAGAAGGCCTTTGATTCAGTGCCGCATGAATGGCTTATAGATATTTTGAGAATATATAAAGTCGATGATAATATAGTGACCTTTTTACAACATATAATGACAGAGTGGAAAACTAGAATTCACCTTCAAATACCTGGTGAAAGTAACATCGAAACTGAAAATATCGTAATCAGCCGGGGCCTGTTTCAAGGAGATTCGTTGAGTCCTCTGTGGTTCTGTCTAGCTATGAACCCACTATCTCAGCTATTGAACTCCTCAGATGCAGGTTTTAGCATCAAAAATAACAACAATGTGGTGGCGAAGCTTAATCATTTACTGTACATGGATGATTTGAAATTAATGGCTTCCACTCGAAACCAACTCGACGAGATGCTAAAAACTGTAGAAACTTTTTCTAATGATATTAATATGCACTTCGGACTAGATAAGTGTCGTATTTTAAATATAGTCAGAGGAAAAGTACAGCCCGGAGGATTCGATATGCAAAATGGCCAGAACATCGAGGCCATGGGTGAAAACGATATGTATAAATATCTTGGAGTAAAGCAAGCGCGGAAAATTGACCATAAACAAATGAAAACAGAGATAACTACTGAGTTTATACGAAGGGTAAAACAGCTGCTTCGCTCACACCTTAACAGTAGAAATTTGTTTAAGGCACTAAACACCTACGCATGTTTCGCGCTTAGCTACTCATTTGGTATTATTAAGTGGACAAAAACAGATATAGAGGCTCTTCAGCGAAAAGTACGAACACACCTCACAAAGGCACAAAAACACCATCCTAAAAGTGCAGTAGAAAGAACAACATTACCACGGAATCTAGGAGGAAGAGGACTTATGGATATAGGTGAGCAATTAGATAAACAAATTGCTAATTTAAGAACTTATTTTCAGATGCAGGCTGAGACATCTATTCTACATCGCGCTATCTGCGCAGTAGATGACACAACACCGATCAAACTGAGGGAACCAGAAATGCGCATAAACCACCTTACTAAGGACGAAAAAGTGCGCGCCTGGATGGGTAAAACTCTGCACGGGCGACATCCCAATGAGGTCAGCCAAGATTATGTCGACAATATAGCGTCGAACTACTGGTTGACATCAGGAAAGATGTTCCCTGAAACGGAGGGTTCATTACTGGCCATTCAGGATCAGGTTATACCAACCAGAAATTACCTGAAATATATCATCAAAGACCCTCAGGTTCAAAACGACAGATGCCGATATGGATGTCAAGCCCAAGAAACCATCCAACATCTTACAGGGGGCTGCCAGGCATTTGCTGCAACTGAATACAAGGAACGGCATGACGCAGTGGGAAAAATCCTTCATCAAGAGATAGCTATCAAGCTGGGACTTCTCCAAACAGACCATCTCCCGTATTATCAATACGTCCCTGAGAGTATGCTTGAGGATGGCAACTACAAGCTATACTGGGACCGCACTGTGCTCACAGACCAAACAGTGGCACATAATAGACCAGATCTCGTACTAGTTAATAAATTAACAAGACAAACAACACTAATTGATGTGGCGATACCTAACAACAATAATCTACGTAGTAAATTTACTGAAAAGATCGCCAAGTACAGAGATCTAGAAATTCAAATACGAAGGCAATGGAGAATGCAAAGTACCCAGACGATACCGATTATTATGTCTACTACTGGAGTCATTCCGAAGACCCTCCTCGAAAGCATAAAAAAGCTGGGTCTGAATGAACATCTTTATAAGACCATGCAGAAAGCTGTACTACTCGCGACGGCCAGATGCGTACGAAAATTTCTGGGAGATACACCTGCATTCCAAGTTACCTAGGGCTCGATAACACGGAAAGAGTCCCACCAGAGCTCAATCCTTTTGATACCGTAGGTATCTGGGATGAGTCAATTTTCCCCTTAGAGGGAGTGTGAGCCGTATGGCTAAATCTGGATAATAATAATAATTGAGTATGGTACTTCAAATAATTGTAAGTTTTGCATATCTGATTTAGTTAACACTATTAAGCATCGAGTTAAAAATCAATGGAGTCAATCATGGCGAGATCTTTGTAAACAATCCAAATCTCAGTATTCACTGATTCAACCTTCTGTTCCAAACATATATTGGTTGAAATATGTAGTATCTCGAAGATATATAACAACATTAATCAGAATAAAGTTTGGACATGCATATTTCGCTCTACATCTAGCAAGAATTAAAGTTTTTGATTCAAATCTTTGTACTGAATGTCAGAAGGTGGGTGATTTGAATCACACTTTATTTGAGTGCACAAAATACATTCCATACACCTATAATTTAATCGAAAATTTAATAAAATGTAATGTTTTTCCACCTTTCAATATATCCTATCTATTGTCTCTGAACAGCAAAAATATATATGATTGTTTAATGAAATTTATCTGTGAAATTAAAATTAACCTCTAAACTTATTAATCCTGATAATTTGATATATTTGTACATATGAAAAGAGAAGAAGAAGATGTATAATGGAAAAATGTGGTGAGCAACTTGGACAGTCTATAGCGGCCAGCTGCAGCTTTTGAACTGAGTAGAGAGCTGTGGAAGAGTTTGCTATGGAATTCTAAGGATCTCATTGCCTTCTTTATGTACGAGTAGAAAAAAAAGTTGTGACTGGCTAATTGACACCCAAGTCTATACCATAAAAGCAAAAAAAGAATATTAGAAATAAATAATAATGACAATAGAACACTTTTTTACGGCAACCTTGTAACAGTTTAGTACTTACTAGCATAGGCGTAACCAGGATGATCTTAAGGGGGGGGTTACAACTACCTGAAAGGGGGGGGGGGGGTTACAACTACTGGAAGGTCTCTGAGGGCTATGGTGTTAAGCGTATAGAGCTCAAAGTACATCCCAATGGGGGGGTTACAACCCCCAAAACCCCCCCTGGTTACGCCTATGCTTACTAGTATTTTATCCTCTAGCTCTAGTGATAGCCTGCATCCTTCTATAGGTACATGCCTCGCAGGTCTTGGATGGTTTCTTGAGAAAGTCGATTCCAGTCCTTTTGTGCAGCAATTCTTAATTTTGCAATTTAATTTGGAGCTGAATTTGGAGCACATATAATCATACAGATTGGTTTTGTTGTTAAATACTGTGGAAATTTTTAGTGACTACTTCTTATCGCTCGGTGTGCCTGTATGTTTTTTCACGGTTCTGAATCAATCTCGAATATTTATTATTAACCGTTATTAACTAAAACACAGAGTTGGCGCAATGATATGAAATGATTGCAATTTCGAGACCAATCTAGTTCCATAAGATGTGTGCGGTGTCCTTTATTACTTTCATTGACCGATCACTATATGTAATTTTCATTGTTAGAGCCTAATCTTCAATACATATGATTATGAAATTTCGATTTTGAGTTGTGGAAACAAATATGAGGCATTTGAAATATGCCTAGAAAATGCTGAATTTATCAATAGAACACTCTGATCCAAGATATCGAATTTTTAACGTCGAGTTAATACCAATTTTATTTAAAAAATCGATTTAGCGGTAGTAACTGACATTAAAAATTTCCGGTCCCTACAAGCATTGTTTCTGAGAGAACAGTAAGTTCATTTTACACAACAATTGCTAATCAATATTTTTGTTTAAAATTATCTCAGCTACATTTCTTGTCTAAATAAAGCATGTTTTCTACTGCGTACAGATATTTGGTAAATCGATATTTTCCGTTTCCATCCCTCTCCGAGAGGAAGTAGCAAACTTTTGGTAACTTTTTTGGACTCTCAAAATTAACATTCTCAGTAAAATTCAACTTGTTCGTATGATTTTTGTGTAATTTATTTATTTTTGTATTATTTGTTTATTTTGTATTATTTATTTATTTTGTCATGCTAACTATTAATAAGTAATATATTTTCAGGGTATTCAGAGCTTCCTTAGTAATTCTTCATTTATCACGAACATTGGCTTCTCCTCACTGAGCGCAACATTGGGCGCTGAACCTTTCCTTAATCTAACCATCCAAGAATATCTTTGGGGATATTCTGACAAGTTGGTTTCCATAGCAAATGAGTTCGTACCAAGTTGGATCGATTTTGGAACATTTGGAATTTTTGAAAGGGTATGTATAAAAAATCTTTACAATACTCTTTTTTTTAGTTACCTACTTTCTTTAAATGACTTTTTTACTCACTGTTTTTACAGCTTAACCTTTTTTTATTAATTAAATCTTAGTTCGGATTTGTATCGGACCAAATACATTAGACTATAATACATCCAACTCCCACAGAAAACTGGAAGCACGTTGCCACTAGCTCCTCTGCCGGCTTGAGTTAAACTACGTTTTCTCAACGTATAGTCCAGAAAGCCACTGCGCATCCGCTAGGAAAAATATTCTAATTCGGATTTTTTGCACAATCTTACTCAAAAAGGACCCCTTTTAACAAATTTGCATGTTGCCAGGACCAAAAGTTGGTCAAAAATTTTTTAAACGTTTTTTTTTTGTTTTTTTCCTAAAATTATTTTTTTTGGCATGGAAAAAATTTTTTTTAGGTTTTTTGGATCATTCCAAACAGAAAAGGTCTTTAGTAACTTTTCTCTAAAATTGATAGTTTTTGACATATCAGCGATTAAAAATTGAAAAATTGCGAAATCGGCCATTTTTAACCCTCAAAAACTATGTGAAAAACTGAAAATTTGAATGTTGCCAAGGTAGGTAGATATTCTTTAAACATCGATTGATGAAATCCCGAAGAGTTTTTGCAATACAATATTCAAAACTTCTTTGTTTCTTAATTGTTAATCAAGCGTGCGCGACACTACTTTCCACCGTTGCATGTGTATGCAGTATGGTGCAAATTAAAGGAATAAATTCGTTATTTCGTAAACCGGCGACTTTAAGGGAAAATCCCAAAACAAGTCGATTTTTATTTTTAAGTTATGATATTGTGACATATATGGTATACTAGTGACGTCATCCATCTGGGCGTGATGACGTAATCGATGATTTTTTAAAATGAGAATAGGGGTCGTGTGCTAGCTCATTTGAAAGGTTCTTCAATTCTCTATTCAGTAATATAAACATTTACATAATTATTTATACAGGGTGTCCAATAATTTAATTTTTTTGTCAATTTGCCAAATGATTTAATTTAATAAAAACATTTTGGACACTCTGTATAAATAATTATGTACATGTTTATATTACTGAATAGAGAATTGAAGAACCTTTCAAATGAGCCAACACACGACCCGTATTCTCATTTAAAAAAATCATCGATTACGTCATCACGCCGAGATGGATGACGTCACTAGTATACTATATATGCCACAATATCATAACTTAAAAATAAAAACCGACCTGCTTTGGGATTTTTCCTTAAAGTCACCGGTTTACGAAATAACGAATTTATTCATTTATATTTAATGCGGAAAATAGTGTCGCGCACGTTTGATTGGCAATTAAAAAACAAAGGGGTTTTTGATAATGTATTGCAAAAAACTCTTCGGAATTTCATCAATCGATGTTTAAAGAATATCTACCTACCTTGGCAACATTCAAATTTTCAGTTTTTCACATAGTTTTTGAGGGTTAAAAATGGCCAATTTCGCAATTTTTCAATTTTTAATCACTTTTACGTCAAAAACTATCAACTTTAGAGAAAAGTCACTAAAGACCTTTTCTGTTTGGAATGATCCACAAAACCTAAAAAAAATTTGTTCCATGCAAAAAAATTATTTTAGGAAAAAAACAAAAAAAAAACGTTTAAAAAATTTTTGACCAACTTTTGGTCCTGGCAACATGCAAATTTGTTAAAAGGGGTCCTTTTTGAGTAAGATTGTGCAAAAAATCCGAATTAGAATATTTTTCCTAGCGGATGCGCAGTGGCTTTCTGGACTAGTAAACATACAAATTTAGTTTTGTTAATTTTTGGATAATTAATTAGCTCATCTTGGTAAATTGTGTTTGTATTTTTACACAAAATGTCTCATAAAATAGGTTCGGTAAAATGGATTCTCAGCAAATACTTAGGATGGCAACAAAATTAACTAAAAAGTGTATTACTTTGCCTCCCTCCATTCACCCCGATGAGAGAGTGTTTAGCTGTAATTTCTTTTTACAAGAAGGCTAACACCAGACTGTATAGAAAATTTATTTTCTATTATTAGGGCTAAGGATACACCTGATGACCTGATAGCATGAAATTTAGGTGTAACTTATAAAGGGAGCTTCAGATATTTTATGTTTTTATTTATTTAGCGTATGGCACCTGACACATTTACATTTACATGATTAATATTCCATTAATTACATGTAATTGAAAAAAATCCTTTCAAGTTAGTCCCCTATAGTACAAAAAAACATAACAGAAAGAAGGAACTGTTTAAGTTTGATCTCTTATATTATTAATATCTTGTCACTGTTTATGCAAAATATCGATCTATTATGAATGAGACCCATTTATTTATTATATTTTGCATAATATAACGGCTCAACTAAAAACTGTTCTATATAATACAAAATGTTAAAACACAAACTCACCAGGATTTTCGTCATAGAAAATCATAGACAGGTTAGTGATTGCTCCGTTGTAGCAGTAAAAACCAGAGGTGACCGGGGAGAGTGAGAGAGAGGCACAAATATATTTACCGAACCATTCATGTTCTTTTTTTCCCTCTGTCAATGCTAACCGGTAGAGAATTTCATTTTGTGCCTTTATCATTTAAAATCACAGTTAACACAAATTTTGAGTTGAGCCCTTATATTACTGAGGGTGCGATATATCAAAGTCAATATTCAAGTTTTAATTTTCTTTTATTTTTTTCTAGCTTCTATCCAGAGATAATGGCAATAACGTCAGCATTGCTATATATCCGGAGAGAAGGAAAACACGCTACCCGAATATACTTACCGAAAACGAGACTCTTGCCGACTACCACATCATCAACTGGAACGGGAAACAAGGCCTGCCAGAATGGGGATATGATAGTAGTGACGAAGCAATTTCATCGACCAAACGATGTCAATTAGTTGAAGGTGCTTTCGATGGAACTTTTTACCCTAGACCGATGACAAAAACCAGCATCACCTTGTTCAGAAAAGCTTTCTGCAGACCCGTATCGCTGCAGTTTGTCGAAGAAGGATACACCAAGCAAGGATTTAGGTCTTACAACTATAAAATGCCGAATAATATGTTTGCCAGTCCAGAAGAAAATAAGGATAATGAATGTTTTTGTTTTAATGGGGAGTGTCCTGGAAAAGGGTTGCAAAATATAGGTCCTTGCTACTACGACATTCCTATAGTGCTTTCACAGCCCCACTTTCTCAATTCTCCTAAAGAAATAGTGGAAAGTGTTAATGGTATGAACCCTTCGGATGAAAAACACAGCAGTTTAGCTAAAATGCAGCCTGATATTGGCGTTCCCCTGGACGAATCAGCTTTGAGAATCCAAATCAACCTCGGGGTTAAAGAAACAAAGTTTAACAGCAAGACAAGACCTTTTAACGGTCTCACACTTCCTATACTATGGATCGAGCTCTCCTGTGACGAACTATCACCCCTAGTAAACTTCCTCCTAAGGGCAGCAGTAGATGTAGCACCCATATTACAAAAGGTAGTTGTTTATCTATTGGGAATATTAGGACTAGCATTCATTTCTGGAGCAGCTCTTCTCACGCTATTCTTCACGAAGGCTAATGTTCCCAGGTCATTAAGCATTGCCTCTGAGTACTCGCCCTTGCCTCTTATCACTATCCCGGCTCAGTATTTTAAAGAAAAAGATTTTCGGATAAGTAAATGATCTTATTTTGTGATATTGTTTAAAATTCGGACCTGAAAAAGAGTACAATGCCAGTGCAGTATAGAATTTAGGTGAAAATAGTACCGCTGCCGTGGATAATAGGTAACAAATATTGGCGAGACTCTGAACACTTTTGCTCTTTGGTACCTACTTATTCATGCCAAAAGTATATAAAAATGTCCTTGAGCTTCAATTATGTTGTTAGACATAATGTAAATGAGACCTAATATTGTTGCGTATAGTAAAATTAGATCTAGATTACTTAACCTTCAAGTGGGCGCGCCCTTTAATGTAACATGGGCGGGCGCGTGTCGTAAAATTTACTACATTTTGTAAATTTTTTTTATAAATGTTGGGAACTTGTTACAAGAATATAAAAATTATAAAAAAACAAGTAAAATCCTTTACAAAAAGTATATTTATTAAGATTACCTAAAAAGGGCTACATCACAGAACTAGTTTTCGATCGGATGACCGATCATCATCAGTGCTGACCTAAAATACGTATAACCTGATAAGTTAATGCAAAATTTTTGAAATTTTGACTACGGTTTTAAAAAGTTATAGGTTATACTCACACGATGCTGACATGCTAACCACCAAAATACAAAAATATACGGGTAAAAACCCTGTAAAATTGATCCGTCATGGAAACAAGGATTATATTTGTGAACTTGTATCTTGCTCGATATTTTCTACATCCATGTTCAAGTTCACAAATATAATCTATGTTTCCATGACGGATGAATTTTAAAAAGTTTTTACCCGTATATTTTTGTATTTTGGTGGTTAGCATGTCAGCATCGTGGCAGTATATCCTATAACTTTTTAAAACCGTAGTCAAAATTTCAAAAACTTTGAATTAACTTATCAGGTTATACGTATTTTAAGTCAGTACTGACGAAGATCGGTCATCCGATCGAAAACTAGTTCTGTGGTGTAGCCCTTTTTAGGGAATTTTAATAAATATACCTTTTATAAAGGCTTTTACTTGTTTTTTTGTAATTAATATATGGTATACAGCCAACTACAGGAAAACTTTTTCCTCGTGGATTTTTATAAAAAAGAATATTTTATATTTTAAACTAATATTTTTTATTTTTCTTTACAAAAAAACCAAACAACACTTTAAAACAGTGGCGCACCCAGGGGGTTTTGGGGGTTAAAACCCCTCCCAGGGCATATAAAAATATATAAAGAATAGTAGGAAAATGTAACTTATCTTTCACAAACAATACAAAAAAATTTCTGTGCCCAAGCAAACCCCCCCCCAGAGCAAAATTCTAGGTGCCCCACTGCTTTAAAAATATATTTTAAAAGGATCTGATATATAAACAAAATTAAAATTGCTATGATGATAGCCAACGTCTGCAACGGACAAGGCACATGAAGAAGAAGAAGATGATCTGATTTTGCATAAGCGGTCTACGAGCCATAATACGAGAAGTTTGGAAAAAAATGTACTTTTACATAATAAATGAGAAAATAAAGTTACAAGCATAAAATGCATAAATATACTTACATGAAACGGCACGTGTCGAAAATTTTTCGAGTACGGAAATTTTGTCAATATCAAACACGTGTGCGTAAACCCGATATGTTGTTAGTTTAGAAACATTGAATCTCACAAAGACTCGTTAGACCCTGTGATATGAGCGAGGGTTTAACAATGTGTTTTTGTCGTAAAATTTACGACTGCGCGCCCGCTCGAAGGTTAAAAAATACTATATTCTTTTCCAGCATGGATATTTATGATCTTTTTACACCTTTTAAATTGTGGTGATGGTTTTACTGAATTATCACTAAAATTCACAATCTATCATATAATTTGGTAGATCCTCCTAAATCTGCGTTGACATGGGTCAAGTGACTTTATCAACTCATTCGAATTCAAGTGAATTGAATAGGTACTTTTTGAACGTCAAACCCCCCAATTCATAGCACTTGATTCATTTCACTTGAAAGAATCGTTGGTTTAGACGTTCAAAAAGCATTCAATTCACTTGAATTCAAGTGAGTTGATCAAGTCACTTGACCAATGTCAACGCAGCTTTAGAGGTAGTTTAATAACGAAAGTTTTTAGTGAGTTAAATCCAGGATTATAGATTTAACTAATTACTACCCCGACTGTCCACATAAAGGGTGTCCCAATATTTATGAAAGATTTGAATATAATAGAAAACACTGTTTTTTTCTTTGGATGGTAACTTTTATATTGAATCGTGTTTTGTATTGAATGTGGCTGATTTTCCTTAATGCAGCGTTGAATTTCCTTATTCAATGCACGGGTGCTTGTAGGCTTATTGGAATAGATCATTGACTTCAAATAACCCCGTTGTCTAATCTTCGGGCTCAGTGGAGGATGATCGTCTGTTATAGAAACACCAACAGCACTTAGATACTTCATTGATAGCGACTGACACCAGGGTAGTAGAACCAACCCCGGGAGAACGTAGTTGTACTGATATGTGGCTCGTACGCGAATTATATTTAGTCTGTTATGATGCTACATATTGACTCGTTGAAGTTACTCGAAGGAATGAATTTAAAGGCACATCTGGCCTGGTTGAGTTGATTCTAATGAATTATTCTGATAGAAAATATAGAAAATGATCCTTGGACTATTCCGTACCTTCTGTGAAAATTTCAAGTAAATCCATGCTGGACGAAAAAATTGCGAGCCAAAATGCTTCATTTCCTCAATCGACTATTGGGGCCGACCGACCGGCTCTGTCCCGTCATACAGCTGACCGACTATAATAACTTTTATTTATATTCAACTTAGAAAGTGTGTACTGATTTTCAGCCTTAGTAAATGGAAATAATTACCCAGCAAACAGACTGACGTGTTAATTACGTGAATTTTGGGTACATTTGTCACCAATATACGTAAATTGCTTACGTGAATTTCACGTGAAAATTTGGTTGGAATGTCACATTGAAAATACGTCTTTAAATTACGTGAATAACTCGTCTTCAATAGACGTGTTATTTACCTTAAATAGCAATAAAATGTTTCGGGTAATTCACGTTGCAAATACGTGTTGATTAACGTTTTTTTTAGGGAATGTATATATTAGTAATTCACGTGAAAGATACGTCTTCGGTTCACGTAAATAATTCGACCTTAATTAACTTATGCATCACGTAATTATTATCCTCATATGATATAAATAAAACAAGCATATAAAGTATTAACAATGTATTTATTTAGTAGAATTTAGAGACTTTAAAACATTTGTCTTGTATAATTATTATACAAGATAATGAACCAAAAATGGTACCGACCTAAAGACACATTAAAAAATTTGCCAACACAAAACACAACACAGGTCACTTTTTATTTCGAGGAGGACACTTCGACACTTTCTTGTTTTTCCTAATTGCATCATCGGCACTTCAACCCTCGAGTAGTGAGGTAAACGTTAACATAGATAAATAATATATAGTAACGTTAATACGAAAGACAATATTATAAATACACCCGCCTAAAATAAAACGAGGGAAATAAAGCTCTTCACGTTTCACTGTTTCACTTTTTGTTGTGAGAAATGTGAGAAGCTGATATTAGTGATATTAGAGGTTATGATCATCGATTATAAAAATCGATTATTTTTAAATTACAGTTAAGCTATTCTACTTACTTTAAATTAGTATTACGTATTTTCTTTTTGTTTTTAAATTTCTTCTACTATTAACTAATTATTGGTCTTACTAAAAATCTATTTCAATACCAGAATAATATAAGAAAAATAATCCTATCGAAACGTATCTATTATTCGATAAATCGATTAATTTAGTTTTCGAACCAACTATGTTAATCACGTACCGTGGTCACGTGATAGTATTTAAAGGAGGAGAAAGGCTTGGTAGTACGTCATCACCGCGCGCGATTTGAAAATTAGACTCAACATCATTTTAGCTCCTGTGTTATTTTTAAAGAAAAAAATAGTAAAAATAACTTCAAATCAAGGTTGGATTGAAATAGTTATGCTAAATGATTTTAAAAGCGAAATCATAAACTTTTTGTTTAAATATTGGTATTATTTACATTACTTTTACGTGAAATACATCTAATTTTTCGACGTCCATAAAATACAGTGAGTAAAATTCAATCGATACGTATTTAACCAACACCGTTGTAAAATATTGTTTTCCAAAATATTTCTCAAAATTTAACCAAAGGAAGTTATTTCTGTTTCGTGATTATTACGTAAAATAAACGTACCTTTGCGATGTAACCGACATTCACACCTATTATAAAAAATATGTACTATATTCGTCATTATGATTTTATATTATTCTAATGTCAAACATGTATAAAGGAAGCACTAATATATAGGTTTTTTCCCGTCATAAATCACCGAGTTACGTATTCGTTGAAATTTGCCGTAAATTTAACGTAATTATCACGTAACTGGGCTCAAACCTGTTTGCTGGGTACCTTCGTAGGAATGCAACTTTGATACCCTCTCAGTAACCCCTGTTCTACGTTTCGCTTGACCGACCGCAGTATGTTTCTCTACACACTCACAGTAATCAACTGTGAATAATCTAGCATTAGTAAATTCAAAGAGATTTTTCAGCGCTGCCTCTCCGTCTAATATTTTGTACGAAATTTTCAGACTGTGAGCGTCAAACTCTCATAATTTTTGAAATATTGTTCAACAATGAAAACTGGTTGGTCTTTCGTGAATCAATCCATATTTACCATCCCTAAACTGTCAGCTGTCAAACTGTTGTTATTTTATTGTTAACACTTTACTGCACAAATGGCGGCAAAGTCAAGTCTTTCGTGAATTTTGGGACACCTTTTATAGATTAACTCGTCAAAGATCTACTATCACACTGTTAAATAATCGCAAAGAAAGTAGCTGTCATCATAACTTTGGGCAGGACTTTTAATATACATACCTGTTGTTTTGAAAGGTATTGCATATATTTCAGACATTTTTAAACTACTTATTGAAACCCAAAGTTGAAACTCGGACAATCATTTTTTTACGTTATTCGGACAATAATGTAATTAATAATGAGAATGTAATAATATTCATCTTGTTCTATAGCAGAGTCACCAATTATATTTCCTGCGGGTCCGTTTCGAAAACCTATGACACTTCCGGGGTCCGGAGTTAACACTGCCTGTCTGGTTGTTCCAATTCGGTAAACAAATCAGATAGTGGAGTCAATGAAGGTGGATATGAGCTATTACCTCCGATTTCGTTGAACCTCCATCGATTTGCATGAAAATTGCTTAGTGGTTAGAGGATATCTCAAGTAACAAAGGTGACATGGTGCCAAATTGCGCTTTTACCCTGGGGGTGGATGCCACCCCTTCTCGGGGGTGAAAATTATTTTATTAAAGATAACCCTATAATTCGATAGAGGGACAAATTTCAAGCAAAATTTGTTATATAAAGTTATTAAAATAAATCAAAACTTTTTAAGTTATTAAAGATCAAAGATTTTAATTTTTCTTGAGAAAAATGCTTGTTTTTAACCAATTTTTCATCAATAACTCAAAAAGTGTAAGTTTTTACAAAAAAGTTATTATTATCAAAATTGAAGCTAATGAAAAATAAAATAAACCTCTTACTAGAAAAACCTTTTAGTGTTAACTAAACGTGAGCTATAGGTATTGAATGTATATTTTTTCGGCGAGTAGAAAACTCTAGTATTCAAGCTGAAATAATGGGACATTGATGCATTTTATAACATAAACTTATTAATCATTTGTCAAAGTATGTACTTAAAAATATCTATCAAATGAGCCCTTGAACATGTTGATAGCGTTAAAATTTATGCTCCAAAATTTTTTCAAAATTTATCTTTTAAAAATTTTTCCAAAAAATGTTATTGTTTTTATTAGTAACTCCGTTCGTGTTTACGATATCAGGTTCATCTAAAAACTGTGTAAACGTTAATTCTAAGTGCTATTTAAGCACGTTGAAACTAATCTTTTAAACCCCTTCCTTTTTTAAAAATTAAAGGTTAAATGGCCCCGATTGCATGGTTCCCTCAGCAAAATTTAAGATATAAACGTTTCTATCTAGGTTATTTTTTACCCTATAGAAAAATTAAAACACGTAAAATATTTGGCACAGAAAAAACTAAAAATTTTTTATATATAATTTTTTACGTATATTGAGTATTTTTTAAGTATTATCAAAAGAATATGAGAATTACAATCATTTTAAAAATTATGATTTTTTTAAATTATATATTTTTTTTCAAAAATATGCATTCTAAACTAGTCAAAATTATCGAAAATATTACTTATGCTAATATAAAGAAGTTCATGTAAGGATTACTATAAATTTTAATCTTTGTGGAAATGGCGTATGTTTTATTTTTCACTTTTTCCTAAAAAATTCGAAACGGTTATTTTATTTTCATTATAACTTACTCAATTTTGACGCTATTGCCTTGTTCTGAAGCTCATTTGATAGGTATTCCGAAGTACTTTGACAAATATTTCGCAGGAATATTTTATACATTGCATGGTTTTTATGTTATTTAAGCTTGAATACTTAGATTTGAGTACTTGTCGAAAAAAATACACATTCAATTGCCAATAACTCACTTTGAACTAACATAAGTTTAGTTCTTTATGTAAGGAATGTATTCAATTTTTTATTATCTTCAATTTCAGTAATAACAACTTTGTTGAAAAAGCTTATAGTTTTTGATTTATACGTGAAAAACCGATTTAAAACATGCATTTTTTTACGAAAAAATAAAATCTTTGGTCTTTAATAACTCAAAAAGTGTTGATTTATTTTAATAACTTTATATAACAAATTTTGCTTATAATTTGTCCCTCTATGGACTTATAGTATTATTTTTAACAAAAAAATTTTCACCCCCGAGAAGGGGTGGCATCCACCCCCAGGGTAAAAGCGCAAGTTGGCATCATGTCACTTTTGTTCCTTGAAGTATCCTCTAATTACTCACCAATTTTCATGAAAATCGATACAGGTTCAACGAAATCGTAGGTGAAAACCTTCACTGACTGCACTAAGAAGGGTACAGTGCGAAATTCTTAGGCAGAAATTGTTTTAACAGTTTTTTAATAAATCCAAAACAGCACCTTTTTTGCTCTCGAAAATATGTTTTTAGCATTTTTGGGTCATCTTAAACAAAAAAGATTTTCTGTCATTTTTCTCAAAACTTGATAGATTTCAAGTTTTAAGCGATTTATAAACTGAAAAATGCGAAAATAAGCATTTTCGAAGCTTGACGATTCATGTGTACATTATTATTTTTGGGGTTGTCAAGTGCCTAAATTGAAGTTTAAACATTCAATTTCAAGATTCTGATGAGTTATCGGGGTTTATTTCAATTTCGACCGTTTGTTTTTATTGGCATATATAATTAGCACATTGGCAATAATTAATTGAATAAATAAATAAATCATTAAGAAAAAATATGTTAATAATAAAATTTTAATAAATGTGAAGTATTTATTGGGCATTTTTTGCATAAGTACGTATAATATGTGTAATAAGTGCGACAGAGACGCACCATAAATTGAGATGTGCGGCGACTTAAAAGTCGAGTGGACTCGCATAATTAACAATTAAAAAACAACGGTCTATACTGAATTAAGTCTCGATTACTCGTTAGAATCTTGAAATTGAATTTATAAACTTCAATTTAGGCACCTGGCAACCTGAAAACTAATAATTGACATACGAGTTTTCAAACCTCGAAAATGTGTAGGTATTTTCACATTTTTCAGATTTTAAATCGCTTATAACTCGAAAACCATCAACTCTTGAAAAAAATGACAAGAGACCTTTTTTTCCTACAATTTTCGGGACTAATAGGTAATTTTGAATTTGTATAAAAATATTGTTTTGCCCGGCATCCCGGACCCCTTCTGATTTGTTTAAGGGGACATTTTTGAACAGGAATCCAAAAAAACCGAATCAGAAAATTTGTCATTCTTTACAAAATTAAATTATCAGTGAGAAAAATGACATTTTTTATTATGTACAACCTGTCTGAAGTTTGGAGTGAGTTTGGTGCAACTGATTTTCATTAGGGAGTTGAGATATTAATCTGTTAGCTGAGATCTGTACCAATTTTTAATAAAGTTCATTCTTGATAAAGCGGCTTCGCACACATAAGTTGAGTCAAACATAATATACAATTTCATGGCCAAAGATTTTCATAATTGCCAAACGCTATATTCTGAATTTAATGACGGTCCCCACAAAAGTAGCTCACGGTCCGGATGCGGACCGCGGTCCGCTAATTGGTGACCCCTGACTATAGCATCATCCAATATAAGTGCTTCTTAATTGATTTTGAAGCACTAAGATTCGCGGCATCTTAGAGATTTTGGTATTATAATTATTGATTTCTATAAAAATTAGCAAAAATGGAAAATATATTTATTCCTTTTGCAAACCATCTATTACCAAAGATTTTTTATAAGATATCCTATAAAAGAAATCATTAGAGTTCTATAATATAGTTACCTACTAGAAATAAACTCAAGTTTTCAATCCAGTAAACAATCAATATTTTTATTACATAAAATATTTTTTACCAAAATCTAAACGTTAAAAACGTACCAGAGACTGACATACATATTTGATAAAAAGGACATACAATTTAGATTTGTTAAGGAACAGCAGTAAGGATAATACTGGATACGAAACTGCGCGACAAGACATACAGTAACGCGGCATTTCGTAACCCCACAATTCGTAGCGCTATGAATTCGTAACGGCGACATTTCGTAACTACAACTTCGTAATTCAACAACAAATTCGTAATATCAAAACTGAATAATTCGGTTTGTTCTGTTAACATGGAATCAATTTTTATTACGGTTGCAATAGGGAACTTACATAAAATTTTAAATTCGAAAAAAATGTTATAAATCACAACAGAACATAATTTAAAACATGTATCAAAGATAAAAAAGTTTTGTTTGTCTTTCGTTTGGCCTCTAAAGACGATTAAAAATTCAACTTATACCAGCCAGCCCCAAATGCGTCGTGACGTCACGGGGTTATATGTTTACATTCGTAAACAAAATTGTATATAATTTTAAATTAGACATTATAAACGTCAGTAGAAAATATAGTTATTTGACGTTACAAGTGTTTTTGATCGTTCGAACTATTCATAGAAAACTTGTACTTTTACAACATGGTTTTATTCTTCATAGTAAACCTTCTTTCCTTTCCTTCAAAAACTGTATCAAACTCCAATTTCAACAAACTGGTATATATTATTACAATGACATACGATAAATGTCATTAGAATATAAATATTTTTCGTTTACTACGCGACGACGAGCTGGCCAAATACCCAAGTAGGTGGAGGCCAATAAATTAAAGACGAAGAAGAAGAATATACCTAAATATAACCATAAACGGAACCATACCGGGTGGTGAATTGAAAAACGGGCCATAGGAAACTCAATGTAAAATTCTAAATTGTCGAATTCCTGCTTCCCTAATTATTTTACATCAAAAGCCGTGAGAAACTATTTGTGTATTAAAAACAAAAGTTAAAATTGTTCTACGATTTAAACAGAGTCCAAAATTTTGAAAAATAGAATACATTTGCCATACCTAAGTAAGTGCGTAAAAGCCACACGTTACTATTTCTGACAGTACGCAAACTATTTACTGAATAAAACATCTTTATTATTACTATTTTCTCCTCAACTGACTCAACTGAGGACATCTTTTCGACTTTATTGTTTTTTAAACAATAAAAACGATAAAATAAAAATACTGACAGTTCAAAATATTGTTAATATGATATATAATGTTAAAATAAATATTGTTAATATAATTTCACTCTGATCGCAGACAACCTTATACACATTCTTGCACTGTGTGTGGCCTAAATTTGGCAAATACTTTGATAAAATTTATTATATTTTATAAAATTTTGGAATGTGTTTAAGGCCGGCCATTGGTAATGTTACAAGTATAGGCGATCCCATCACCTTTATAAAGTACACCACTCATAATCTAGAGCATATATGTATACCGAAAAATGCTTAACCTACTAACAATATATCTCGCTAATTACAGCCATATTTTTGCTACCCTACCTGTTGTGTATTGTTTATAAAAAAATGTGAAAGTTTTGCTTTTTTCTCAATAAATATAAGAGCGTTTATATCTAAATTACTCAAGTATTTAAATGAATTTCATGATAAAAGTCCGTTTAGCACTAGCCTATATGTAACGGAAGGATGTAACGTTAAAAAAATGTGAATTAATAAAGTACTTTTTGCGTGGTGTACTTTTAAAATAAATTTCTGGAATTAATAGAAATTGGCATGTGAAACGTAAATCTTGTACATATAATACACAAAAAGTATAGGAATCTGTAAGAATCTAAGCTCTGTTAATGTAGCAATTATGTATAAGATGGCGCTACGAAAAAAATTAAATAAACATCAAAAATTCAGGAGCGTAATGGCCCGTTTGAAACTTTCCTTAGGAAATTTCGGTACTTGACAAATATGAGTTTATTAGGGGTCCGGACAAATAATCCCGGACAAAAAATCCCCACAAATTATCCCCGGACAAAAAATCCAAGGACAAAAAATCCCCACAAATAATCCTCACAAATAATCCCCGGACAAATAATCCCCGGACAAATAATCCCCACAAAAAATCCCGGACAGATAATCCCCACAATTTTTTTTTGACAAAATATCCCCGCAAAAAATCCCGGACAAAAAATCCCCAAGAAATATTTTTGCCGAATAAAGTTGTCAAATGAATGCTTATAATCCAAGGATGGTACTAAAGATGAGAAATTTAGACTGTCTGTCCGTCGGTACGTCCGACCGCGCATATAACTAATCCGTCATTATGCCAGGTAGAATGACACATGAGGGGTCGAATGAACGGTTATAATCCAACAATGGTACTACAGATGAGCAATTTGGTCCGTCGGTCTGCTTGACCACGAATATAACTCCTCCATCACTGTACCAGGTAGAATGACAAATAAGGTGTCGAATGAAAGCTTATAATCCAAGGATGGTACTAAAGATGAGAAATTAGACCAAGGCTGTCTGTCCATCGGTCCGTCCGACCGCGAATGTAACTACCCCGTCATTATGCCAGGCAGAATGACAGATGAGGTGACGAGTGTACAGTGAACGGTTATAATCCAACCATGGTACTAAAGATTCACGCACGCATTTCCTTTCCGAAAGTTCCACTTTCACGCACGACGTGCGGGAAAGTAAAATACCTTGTAATATTGCATTATAATATATTATAATACATACAATAAACTAATATTGAAAGTTTGTTTTTGACAACCTTGTCAAATAATTGATTTGTGTATTTTCACTTCTAAATAAAAATTGATATAACTCTATTTTTTGTGGCTTTTTCCAAACGTACGGCCCTAGAATAAATATTATTCCTAACTCGTGCGGAAAGTGTGTTCCTCGCACTCGAATGCCTGCCCGAACTCCGCTATCGCGTCGTTCGGGTCAACGGCGTCTCGTGCGTGAAATTATCACTTTCCGCAGTAGTTAGGAAAATAACTATTTTATGATGTCGATATTTTCCAAGTTATGGGGGGAAATAGTGACAGTTAGAGGTTAGAGTTAGAGCATAACTATTGAATTGTCTCGTTAATTATGAGTTTTACGACAAAAATGTAGGTACCTATAATACAAAAATAGAACTTAGTAGATAGAATTAACTTTTACATAATTTTGAATTTTGATCTCTTTCATTTTTTTTACGAATATTTAAAATTGTTTCAAATATGATTTCCTACAATTATTTCTTTTTGACAATTTTTTTCGTGCGGTTGATATTTTCCGAGTTAGCGGGAATATATTAAAAAGGGATGGGGAGCATAATTATTGAATTGAATCTTGTTTCCGAGCTGCCCCAAATTTTATAATTCTAACCTTTAGGGGAGGTCAATAGTGGTGTAAATTTAAAATTGCGACTGAATTCCGCTGAAGGGTTAGCCGTCATATTGATTTTAAAGGAGAACCGTTGATGCTAAATACCTCCACCATTTTCAACTTTTTTGCTCTACTGCTCATTATTTATAATAGTTCCCAGGTAGCAAGACTGTTTAACGCGCTCTATCTGAATCTGCGTTCCATTAGTGTGCAGATGGGTTATAGGTATAGATAGGGCTATTATAGCAATCGCCATTAAGGCCGGCCATTGGTAATGTTACAAGTATAGGCGATCCCATCACCTTTATAAAGTACACCACTCATAATCTAGAGCATATATGTATACCGAAAAATGCTTAACCTACTAACAATATATCTCGCTAATTACAGCCATATTTTTGCTGCCCTACCTGTTGTGTATTGTTTATAAAAAAATGTGAAAGTTTTGCTTTTTTTTCAATAAATATAAGAGCGTTTATATCTAAATTACTCAAGTATTTAAATGAATTTCATGATAAAAGTCCGTTTAGCACTAGCCTATATGTAACGGAAGGATGTAACGTTAAAAAAATGTGAATTAATAAAGTACTTTTTGCGTGGTGTACTTTTAAAATAAATTTCTGGAATTAATAGAAATTGGCATGTGAAACGTAAATCTTGTACATATAATACACAAAAAGTATAGGAATCTGTAAGAATCTAAGCTCTGTTAATGTAGCGATTATGTATAAGATGGCGCTACGAAAAAAATTAAATAAACATCAAAAATTCAGGAGCGTAATGGCCCGTTTGAAACTTTCCTTAGGAAATTTCGGTACTTGACAAATATGAGTTTATTAGGGGTTCGGACAAATAATCCCCGGACAAAAAATCCCCACAAATTATCCCCGGACAAAAAATCCCCACAAATAATCCTCACAAATAATCCCCACAAATAATCCCCACAAAAAATCCCGGACAGATAATCCCCACAATTTTTTTTTGACAAAATATCCCCGCAAAAAATCCCGGACAAAAAATCCCCAAGAAATATTTTTGCCGAATAAAGTTGTCAAATGAATGCTTATAATCCAAGGATGGTACTAAAGATGAGAAATTTAGACTGTCTGTCCGTCGGTACGTCCGACCGCGAATGTAACTACTCCGTCAATATGCCAGGTAGATTGACAAATGGGGTGTCGAATGAACGGTTATAACCCAACGATGGTACTAAAGATGAGCAATTTGGTCCGTCGGTCTGCCTGACCGCGAATATAAGTCTTCCGTCACTGTACCAGGTAGAATGACAAATAAGGTGTCGAATGAAAGCTTATAACCAAGGATGGTACTAAGGTTGAGACATTTGACCAAGGCTGTCTGTCCATCGGTCCGTCCGACCGCGAATGTAACTACTCCGTCAATATGCCAGGTAGATTGACAAATGGGGTGTCGAATGAACGGTTATAACCCAACGATGGTACTAAAGATGAGCAATTTGGTCCGTCTGTCTGCTTGACCGCGAATATAACTCCCCCGTCACTGTACCAGGTAGAATGACAAATGAGGTGTCGAATGCAAGCTTATAATCCAAAGATGGTACTAAAGATGAGAAATTAGACCAAGGCTGTCTGTCCATCGGTCCGTCCGACCGCGAATGTAACTACTCCGTCATTATGCCAGGTAGATTGACAAATGGGGTGTCGAATGAACGGTTATATTCCAACGATGGTACTAAAGATGAGCAATTTGGTCCGTCGGTCTGCCTGACCGCGAATATAAGTCTTCCGTCACTGTACCAGGTAGAATGACAAATAAGGTGTCGAATGAAAGCTTATAACCAAGGATGGTACTAAGGTTGAGAAATTTGACCAAGGCTGTCTGTCCATCGGTCCGTCCGACCGCGAATGTAACTACTCCGTCAATATGCCAGGTAGAATGACAAATGAGGTGTCGAATGAATGGTTATAATCCAACGATGGTACTAAAGATGAGAAATTTGATCCGTCGGTGTGCCTGACCGCGAATATAACTCCTCCGTCACTGTACCAGGTAGAATGACAAATGAGGTGTCAAATGAAAGCTTATAATCCAAGGATGGTACTAAAGATGAGAAATTAGACCAAGGCTGTCTGTCCATCGGTCCGTCCGACCGCGAATGTAACTACTCCGTCATTATGCCAGGCAGAATGACAGATGAGGTGACGAGTGTACAGTGAACGGTTATAATCCAACCATGGTACTAAAGATTCACGCACGCATTTCGTTTCCGAAAGTTGCACTTTCACGCACGACGTGCGGGAAAGTAAAATACCTTGTAATATTGCATTATAATATATTATAATACTTGCAATAAACTAATATTGAAAGTTTGTTTTTGACAACCTTGTCAAATAATTGATTTGTGTATTTTCACTTCTAAATAAAAATTGATATAACTCTATTTTTTGTGGCTTTTTCCAAACGTACGGCCCTAGAATATATATTAGGTTTGTTCGTAGAACGATCAGCAACCGTTGCCAACCGTCAGACGCAAGCGCGTTCGTAGTCTACGAACTCGAACTGTTAACTGCGCAGCGCTAACTGTTAACTGCGCATGCGTCTGATGGTTGGCAACGGTTGCTGATCGATTGGATCGTACTACTAACAAACCTATTATTCCTAACTCGTGCGGAAAGTGTGTTCCTCGCACTCGAATGCCTGCCCGAACTCCGCTATCGCGTCGTTCGGGTCAACGGCAGTCTCGTGCGTGAAATTATCACTTTCCGCACTAGTTAGGAAAATAACTATTTTATGATGTCGATATTTTCCAAGTTATGGGGGGAAATAGTGACAGTTGGAGGTTAGAGTTAGAGCATAACTATTGAATTGTCTCGTTAATTATGACTTTTACGACAAAAATGTAGGTACCTATAATACAAAAATAGAACTTAGTAGATAGAATTAACTTTTACATAATTTTGAATTTTGATCTCTTTCATTTTTTTACGAATATTTAAAATTGTTTCAAATATGATTTCCTACAATTATTTCTTTTTGACAATTTTTTTCGTGCGGTTGATATTTTCCGAGTTAGCGGGAATATATTAAAAAGGGGTGGGGGAGCATAATTATTGAATTGAATCTTGTTTCCGAGCTGCCCCAAATTTTATAATTCTAACCTTTAGGGGAGGTCAATAGTGGTGTAAATTTAAAATTGCGACTGAATTCCGCTGAAGGGTTAGCCGTCATATTGATTTTAAAGGAGAACCGTTGATGCTAAATACCTCCACCATTTTCAACTTTTTTGCTCTACTGCTCATTATTTATAATAGTTCCCAGGTAGCAAGACTGTTTAACGCGCTCTATCTGAATCTGCGTTCCATTAGTGTGCAGATCATGGACGTATAAATAAAGCGTCCATGGTGCAGATGGGTTATAGGTATAGATAGGGCTATTATAGCAATCGCCATTAAACCGGTTTTTGGTACGAAAATAGTGATTAGCAATTAAATTTAAACATGAATTGTAATTTCGATTACCAAATATCGAATTCCAATTGTGAGTTCTTTCAAAAATCGTGCATGCAGCACTCTGTTTTGAATAACCCTGTTCAAAACATCCTATTTGTGATGATAATTGCTTGTCCTGAAAACGATAATCTTGATTGTAATACAAAAAAACCTATTCATTTTTGTAATTTCAAAAGTATTTGGTCATCATCATCATCAATGGCGTTATAACTCTTCGAGACTCTGCCACATTTTTTATTATTTAAAATCAATACAGCTGCCCACGATGTGATATTTGATACCGTTCACGTTATCAACACCAGTAATAAAAATTTAATGTGTTTCTCGGTCGATGATCGAAATGCCACATCAGCGACTTGTTAATTATTGTGTTTTGACTGGAATAAGAATGTGAATTTTAACCGAATTTTTAACGTGCATACAAATTGCACATACAATTTTTTTTGTTTATGCTTATTTTTTATTATAATAAATATGTTGATTTTCACCCATTCGTGAGCAAAAATTTGGTTGTTTTGACTTCTGAGTAATACCAAAAAGTCAAAAATCGTTATAACTGAAAAAACTCGACAGATTTATGCTCGATAAACTCATAATACTCATAAAGCTAATAAAATATTTTTGATCTTTTCGTTTCACATGATTCACTGAGCGTTGGCTTATTTTTTAATATTTTTCCTTATTTTTTTTTAATTCATTGAATTATAGCGTTGATTGAGATATTAGAGGCCGTCCAATATATCAATCAACGATTATAGTGAATATGCTTATTTAATTTAAAAATAAAATAATTCTATCCTCTTCTTCTTGCTGTGCCTGTCCGTGACGAATGTTGGCGATCTCCATGGCATGGCAATCTTTATTTTATCTGCAGCAATGCAGGAAAGCTTCACATATGTTGAGTTGAACCAGGTTCTGAGGTTCTTTAACCAGGATGTTCTTCTTCTTCCTGGACCTCGCTTTCCAAATATTTTTCCTTGCAGAATGGCTTGTAGGAGGGCATATCTGGATTCATTTCGCATAATGTGCCCAAAGTATAACTTTTGAGATTTGATGGTCTCGGTTTTTCCCCATTCTTCTGTAAGGACCTCCTCATTTGTGACCCGATCAGTCAATGGGATTTTAAGAATTCTATTATAAGTTCAAAAAAATTCAAAAAAATATGCTTGAAATATTTATTTCAAACTCTAAGCTCACCCCACCTTAAGGATAGCTATGACACGAATTTGATAGGCAAGCCATGCAAGTCGTTTTTGTCTATGTATGAAATTTAATAAAAAAATGTCTCATCCGGAAAGCAGATGGGTGCAGGTCGACCTATATTCGGATCTTAGACTATAACGTATATATAGTTTCGTAGAGTTTTGCTATCAGCCGTTGATGATTTGCTGATGAACGCTACTCGTGTTATTTCTTTCCGTTCATGTTCACAAGAGCATGTGTTAACCAGTAATTGGACTTCGTAAGTCCTAGGTTTTCATCCAAAGTAATCGAAAGTAGAACTGGAAGTCGATATTTTAACTCTTCGTGTAACTTTGCGTCGATTCATATACGATTTTACTAATTTTGGATCATATTCATTTACATTCATACCATACTTTGAGTCACTTTAAAACAGATACTTGCGGTTGCAACTCTAAAACTGAAGTCCGATGTTAAATTACTCATCTTTAATACCATCCTTGTGTTATAAGCTTTTATTCGAAACCTCATTATTTGTCATTATATCTGTATTAATACGGAGGAGTTGTATGTAGGAGGACAGACGGAAAGACACTCATGAAACCGGAAGTATATATTTGTTCTCGCCTTGCGAAGGCTCGTCGAATAATATATCACTTTTACTATTCCGGTGACTTTAAAACAGTATTTCCGGTCCCATTTGTAAAACCGGAAGTCCTTGGTCAAATTTCTCACCTTTAGTACCATCCTTGGATTATAAGCTTTCATTCGACACCTCATTTGTCATTCAACCTGGTATAGTGACGGAAGAGTTATATTCGCGGTCGGACGGACCGACGGACAGACAGCCTTGGTCAAATTGCTCATCTTTAGTACCATCCTTGGATTATAAGCTTTCATTCGACACCTTATTGGTCATTCTACCTGGTACAGTGACGGAGGAGTTATATTCGCGGTCAGGCAGACCGACGGACCAAATTGCTCAACTTTAGTACCATTGTTGGATTATAATCGTTCATTTGAAACCTCATTTGTCATTTTCCCTGGCATAATGACGGAGAAGTTACATTCGCGGTCGGACGGACAAATGGACCGACAGCCTTGGTCAAATTTTTCATCTTTAGTACCATCCTCGGTTATAAGCTTTCATTCGAAACCTTATTTGTCATTCTACCTGGTACAGTGACGGAGGAGTTATATTCGCGGTCAGGCAGACCGACGGACCAAATTGCTTATCTTTAGTACCATCGTTGGATTATAACCATTCATTCGACACCTCATTTGTCATTCTACCTGGCATAATGAAGGAGTAGTTACATTCGCGGTCGGACGGACAGATGGACAGACAGCCTTGGTCAAATTTATCAGCTTTAGTACCATCCTTGGATTATAGGCTTTCATTCGACACCTCATTCGCTATTCTACCTAGTACAGTGACGGAGGAGTTATATTCGCGGTCAGGCAGACCGACGGACCAAATTGCTCATCTTTAGTACCATCCTTGGTTATAAGCTTTCATTAAATGTTCTAAAAATTAATTACATTTTCATTCTAAATTAGACAATTAGACAAATTTGAGTGATATAATTGTTCTTCCCTGGTATAATTTTATAATATTGGGACATGAGAAGTAGGTAACAAACTATGATGAACCAATATGCGAAATAGATTTTTCCAATACTTTTGGTTTAGATTTTACCACGAGATACGAGCACAGTATTTATCCGAGTAAAATTTTCAGCGAGAACCCGTCCTTAAACCTCCTAGAAAATGAAAAGTTCGCACCTCATATATAAAACGATTTCGAGTCATCTTAGCGAGACCGCACCTGCATACCTCTCTGTACTGAAACTAAACTATCAGCTGACTATAAAGTCTGGAGTCCGCGCTTCGCTTAGATATCTATTGCGTTATTTCTCCTATAGAGGCAGCATCTCTCGGGAAAGAATCTTTTCTCTCTGTTGCACTGAGACTTGGGGACCTCTCTTTCATACAACGGCCGGCCTTAAACCGGTTTTTGGTACGAAAATAGTGATTAGCAATTAAATTTAAGCATGAATTGTAATTTCGATTACCAAATATCGAATTCCAATTGTGAGTTTCTTTCAAAAATCGTGCATGCAGCACTCTGCTTTGAATAACCCTGTTCAAAACATCCTATTTGTGATGATAATTGCTTGTCCTGAAAACGATAATCTTGATTGTAATACAAAAAAACCTATTCATTTTTGTAATTTCAAAAGTATTTGGTCATCATCATCATCAATGGCGTTATAACTCTTCGAGACTCTGCCACATTTTTTATTATTTAAAATCAATACAGCTGCCCACGATGTGAATTTGATACCGTTCACGTTATCAACACCAGTAATAAAAATTTAATGTGTTTCTCGGTCGATGATCGAAATGCCACATCAGCGACTTGTTAATTATTGTGTTTTGACTGGAATAAGAATGTGAATTTTAACCGAATTTTTAACGTGCATACAAATTGCACATACATTTTTTTTTGTTTATGCTTATTTTTTATTATAATAAATATGTTGATTTTCACCCATTCGTGAGCAAAAATTTGGTTGTTTTGACTTCTGAGTAATACCAAAAAGTCAAAAATCGTTATAACTGAAAAAACTCGACAGAGTTATGCTCGATAAACTCATAATACTCATAAAGCTAATAAAATATTTTTGATCTTTTCGTTTCACATGATTCACTGAGCGTTGGCTTATTTTTTAATATTTTTCCTTATTTTTTTTTAATTCATTGAATTATAGCGTTGATTGAGATATTAGAGGCCGTCCAATATATCAATCAACGATTATAGTGAATATGCTTATTTAATTTAAAAATAAAATAATTCTATCCTCTTCTTCTTGCTGTGCCTGTCCGTGACGAATGTTGGCGATCACCATGGCATGGCATCTTTATTTTATCTGCAGCAATGCAGGAAAGCTTCACATATGTTGAGTTGAACCAGGTTCTGAGGTTCTTTAACCAGGATGTTCTTCTTCTTCCTGGACCTCGCTTTCCAAATATTTTTCCTTGCAGAATGGCTTGTAGGAGGGCATATCTGGATTCATTTCGCATAATGTGTCCAAAGTATTCCAACTTTTGAGATTTGATGGTGGTTAATACTTCTCGGTTTTTCCCCATTCTTCTGTAAGGACCTCCTCATTTGTGACCCGATCAGTCCATGGGATTTTAAGAATTCTATTATAAGTTCAAAAAAAATTCAAAAAAATATGCTTGAAATATTTATTTCAAACTCTAAGCTCACCCCACCTTAAGGATAGCTATGACACGAATTTGATAGGCAAGCCATGCAAGTCGTTTTTGTCTATGTATGAAATTTAATAAAAAAATGTCTCATCCGGAAAGCAGATGGGTGCAGGTCGACCTATATTCGGATCTTAGACTATAACGTATATATAGTTTCGTAGAGTTTTGCTATCAGCCGTTGATGATTTGCTGATGAACGCTACTCGTGTTATTTCTTTCCGTTCATGTTCACAAGAGCATGTGTTAACAAGTAATTGGACTTCGTAAGTCCTAGGTTTTCATCCAAAGTAATCGAAAGTAGAACTGGAAGTCGATATTTTAACTCTTCGTGTAACTTTGCGTCGATTCATATACGATTTTACTAATTTTGGATCATATTCATTTACATTCATATCATACTTTGAGTCACTTTAAAACAGATACTTGCGGTTGCAACTCTAAAACTGAAGTCCGATGTTAAATTACTCATCTTTAATACCATCCTTGTGTTATAATCTTTTATTCGAAACCTCATTATTTGTCATTATATCTGTATTAATACGGAGGAGTTGTATGTAGGAGGACAGACGGAAAGACACTCATGAAACCGGAAGTATATATTTGTTCTCGCCTTGCGAAGGTTCGTCGGATAATATATCACTTTTACTATTCCGGTGACTTTAAAACAGTAGGTATTTCCGGTCCCATTTGTAAAACCGGAAGTCCTTGGTCAAATTTCTCACCTTTAGTACCATTCTTGGATTATAAGCTTTCATTCGACACCTCATTTGTCATTCAACCTGGTATAGTGACGGAAGAGTTATATTCGCGGTCGGACGGACCGACGGACAGACAGCCTTGGTCAAATTGCTCATCTTTAGTACCATCCTTGGATTATAAGCTTTCATTCGACACCTCATTTGTCATTCTACCTGGTACAGTAACGGAGGAGTTATATTCGCGATCAGGCAGACCGACGGACCAAATTGCTCATCTTTAGTACCATCGTTAGATTATAATCGTTCATTCGAAACCTCATTTGTCATTTTCCCTGGCATAATGACGGAGAGAAGTTACATTTGCGGTCGGACGGACAGATGGACAGGCAGCCTTGGTCAAATTTCTCATCTTTAGTACCATCCTTGGTTATAAGCTTTCATTCGACACCTTATTGGTCATTCTACCTGGTACAGTGACGGAGGAGTTATATTCGCGGTCAGGCAGACCGACGGACCAAATTGCTCAACTTTAGTACCATCGTTGGATTATAATCGTTCATTTGAAACCTCATTTGTCATTTTCCCTGGCATAATGACGGAGAAGTTACATTCGCGGTCGGACGGACAAATGGACCGACAGCCTTGGTCAAATTTTTCATCTTTAGTACCATCCTCGGTTATAAGCTTTCATTCGAAACCTTATTTGTCATTCTACCTGGTACAGTGACGGAGGAGTTATATTCGCGGTCAGGCAGACCGACGGACCAAATTGCTTATCTTTAGTACCATCGTTGGATTATAACCATTCATTCGACACCTCATTTGTCACTCTACCTGGCATAATGACGGAGTAGTTACATTCGCGGTCGGGCGGACAGATGGACAGACAGCCTTGGTCAAATTTATCAGCTTTAGTACCATCCTTGGATTATAGGCTTTCATTCGACACCTCATTCGCTATTCTACCTGGTACAGTGACGGAGGAGTTATATTCGCGGTCAGGCAGACCGACGGACCAAATTGCTCATCTTTAGTACCATCCTTGGTTATAAGCTTTCATTAAATGTTCTAAACATTAATTACATTTTCATTCTAAATTAGACAATTAGACAAATTTGAGTGATATAATTGTTCTTCCCTGGTATAATTTTATAATATTGGGACATGAGAAGTAGGTAACAAACTATGATGAACCAATATGCGAAATAGATTTTTCCAATACTTTTGGTTTAGATTTTACCACGAGATACGAGCACAGTATTTATCCGAGTAAAATTTTCAGCGAGACCCCGTCCTTAAACCTCCTAGAAAATGAAAAGTTCGCACCTCATATATAAAACGATTTCGAGTCATCTTAGCGAGACCGCACCTGCATACCAATCTGTACTGAAACTAAACTATCAGTTGACTATAAAGTCTGGAGTCCGCGGCTTCGCTTAGATATCTATTGCGTTATTTCTCCGATAGAGGCAGCATCTCTCGGGAAAGAATCTTTTCTCTCTGTTGCACTGCGACTTGGGGACCTCTCTTTCATACAACGGCCGGCCTTAATTCGTAGAACAATTTTAACAATTGTTTTCAATAAAGATTTCAATCCTCGACAAATAGTTTCTCATGTTTTTGATGTAGAATAATTAGGGAAGCAGGAATTCAACAGTTTAGAATTTTACATTGAGTTTCCTATGGCCCGTTTTCCACATAGAGTTATATATTAGCATAGAGAGAGTGTCATTCAGAGCGAAGTGACGACACCATCTTTTTTATTTGGATTAGTGTTGTTTCACTCTTACGCATAGTAAAGCTGCTACAGTTGTCCTACTCTTCCGTGCCTATGTTCACACTGAATGTCATCATAGATTTTCCATACAATGTGTTAGAAAGAGATGCAGCAAACCAGTCCATGAGATCTTGTCGTCAGGAAGCGCGAAAGGTAGGCTCCCTCTATGTTAATATATACCTCTATGGTTTTCCAATGGACCATGATAGTGTGACGTCAAAACGTCAAAATTTTTCCAAACACGTTGTGTCTAGGGTATACGCTACCGTGTACGCAAATAAAAAAGTTAGGTAGAATTAAACGTCATAACAAATATTTTTCTATCAAACAAACACTAAACATATCAAAATAGCGTGTATCAAAATATACAGTCACTGCCCACGCTAAATAGTCACTAGCTTGATGAAGTTTAACTTTTTTATTTGCGTACATTTTAGCGTGTACCTAGACACAACGTGTTTGGAAAACTTTTTTTGACGTTTTGACGTCACGACTATCACAGTCTATTCACCACCCTGTATAGTTAAACTCTGTGACGTCACGGATCGTTAGAACTATTTTAAGAAACAGAAGACTTTAAATTTGTACTTCAAAGTTATTATGAATTTTTAAAGCGTGAAATTTTGAAAATCTCATTTTTATACAAAACTGAACATTACTATGTAATAAAAAAATGTGCAAGTTCCCTATTATTGAAATTAAGTAGATTTTATACTTTAACAGACCAGCAGCAGGATTTTTAACACATTTCATATTTCGCAGATAAATATATTTTGAAAATTGTGTCTTAAAATAAATATAATCTACCTGTAACACTAGTTTTACTAATTTACAGTTATAATTCAGGATAAAAACAATAATTAAAAATATTCTTTCGTTGTCATATTTACAGAAATATACACTGTTTTTCAGAACCACTTATTTTTAGGAAAAGCGCAAAAACACGTCAAATAATATTTGAATGGGGAGACATTATGCCATATTTAAGCTTGCTGGGGAAGGCACCCTCTCATTCCCTAACTCAAGGCTTTCAAGCGCCCCGGGGCAAGTAATTTTAAGCGCCCCTTTCCTCCTTCCTTTGTAAGTAGTCTTTTGCAACTTAATGAATCGGTATACGGTATACCTACAAACTATTTGATATGTGTTAGGAAAGTAACATCATCACAATCTAGCCGTTATCGTCCACTGAACAACATAGACCTCCTCTAATTTTCTCCATGTCTCCCTATCTTAAGCTACCATCATTTAGTTGCCGGCAGTTCTTTTTACATCGTCACTCCAGCGCGTTGGTGGCCGATCTCTGCTTCGTTTGTCCGCCCGCGGTCGTTATTCCAATAATCTTCTAGTCCAGCTGTTGTTCGGTGTTCTTGCCACATGACCTGTCCATTTCCATTTCTTTTTTGGTACATGTTCTACTATGTCTTTGATTCTTTTTCTTTGCGTGATGATATTATTTGCTATTCTGTCTCTCCTTCTGATTCCTAGCATGGTCTTCTGGGTAACTCTTAGTTATCTGTTCTTAGATTTTCAGCAACATGAAGGTAAAATGCTGATAAGTTATTATGAATACTATAAATATTTACGAAAAACAACGATTACACTATCAGAGAACAGATATTTATATAATTATAGTCCGTTTACTCACGGTTTTGCTCCATATTTTAAAAAACCGCTTGGATTGACATGACATTTGGCGTACGCATAGCTAACATATCAAAGAAAAAAATTGATATTGCGTCGATGTGTGCTTTTGCCCTGGGGGTGAGTACCACCCTTTTTCCGGGATGAAAAAATATACATTTAAGATAAGTCCGCAAGGCAATACTTTTCGAGTTATTTAGACTGTTTTTTGCAAATAACACAAAAAGTGTATATTTTATTAAAAACAATTTTCTAAACAAAAATATAGCATATAAAAAAATGAAAAAAATTGTGTATGTATGGAGTCAGTAGACCTAGTAGAGGCAGAGTTATAGCTCGTGGAAAATGGGTCCTCATTAGTCAAATTCCAAATCGAATAAATATTTCAAGTTGAGATAACCAAAAAATGAAGCACTTTTCGGGTAAAACTCATCATACTTTTTTAAAGTCTTTAGAAAAAGCTTTATTATTGTTTTTTTAATGTTTCTAGCATCAAAAGTAAGCCACTTACGCAAAAAATAAAGTTGGTGGCTTTTTTTGATAAAAAAAAATCGCAAAAATATCCGCCTAATTAGCATCCCAAATGAAATTAATCGTTACAGCTTTACAATTTACTTATGTATTTATGTACTTATGTATTTTTATATGATCTCTAAGTTTTATTGTTTCAAAGTGATTTATTAAAAAAAAAATTGGTTTAAAAAAAATGAATATTTTGAAAAAAAATGCTTTTTTTCAAAATTGTTCCCAAGATTTTTTTTTGTTAGAATATTTACTTTTTGAGTTATTTGGAAAAACGCGTTTAAAAACTTGTTTTTTTATTGAAAAATGAACATATTTATTCACTAGCAAATAACTCGAAAAGTATCGACTTCATTATTTATCTTTATAGTTACTTACAATTCGTCAGTTTGTCCACCTCCGGTCTTATTTTGAACTTATATTTTTTCACCTCTGAGAAGGTGTGGTACTCACCACCAGGGCAAAAGCACACGTCGATACAATATCAATTTTTTTCTTTGACATGTTAGCTATGTGTATGTCAAATTTCATGTCAAATCTAAGCTGTTCTAAAATTCGGAGGTTTTGCAATATTTTACCGTGAGTGAATGGACTAATAGTTCAGGTTAATGAGAGAAATAAGGGTTCGTACACTTATGGGATCAAAGTAATACTAACTGCTATTTTAATATTTACCTACGATAGGCAAGTTTTCAATTTTACAAGATAATAAAATATTATTACTAATATTTCTAGTAATTTCGGCATTGTCAATTTTTTTTCGGTACCTACCGGCGCGGCGCCTTTTTGATTCTGGGCCGAGGGGCGCCGCCCCTCTTTGCCCTTATGGACGGCGCGGCCCTGCCCTAACCATCCTTTCCCAGCAAGCTTAAATATGGAATAATCTCTCCCCCTTCCAATATTATTTCACGTGTTTTTGCACTTTTCCTAAAAATCAGTGGTTCAAAAGTTATAATAAGGTTAATCATTTTATCTGAAAAGCACTGTATAACATTTCAAGAAAAGTTTTGTGATTTTTTTTAATTGGAATTATTTTATTTTTAAATTAAATAAACGTATTCAGTATAATTCAAAGAATATTAAAATAAAATTTCAAGCCAAAATATTGAAAAGTAACCCAACAGTAGTAAATTTTTACAGACAACTCCAAAAAAATGGATTTTACGGTGGACATCAGAACTTGTTGTCATTGGATCATGTGAAACAAAAATTCAAAAACATTTTATCAGCTTATCAGTTTCTCGAGGTAACACTGTTGAGTTTTTTTAGTTTTAATGATTTTTGAGTTTTTGGTATCATTCAGAAGTCAAAATAACGAAACTTTTTGTAAAAATGGGTAAAAATCAATATATTTATTTTATATTGTTAAACAAAAAATCAGCCCAAAACAAAAAATATCTCGACAGCGTTACCTTACGCAATGTCAAAAAATATGTGCAAAATGGATCAGTTTCTGAGTTACAATGTCCACCGCCTTTGAAAAAAGCAGATTTTGGAAAAACACGTTTAAAGTTTTCATAATATTTTCAAGCCTGTCAAATCGTAAAGTGATGCACACCGGAATATATTTTTGAATGGCGGAGTAATTTACAAAAGAGAAGGGGAACAGTTATTGAAAGTTTCTCACTACGCTCAAGCGCACTGGTGCAAAGCTGCTGGAAAGCGAGTCGAAAGTAGGGATATTCAACATGCTGTGTTTTCAGTTATTTTGATACGATCAATTTGAAATTTTCAGTGAGTATTCTTGAAGTTTTGTACTTTTATTTAAAATGATAAAAATCGAAAATTTCAAAATTTTCTAAAAAAAGTACTGCAAGGTATTTTTAGTGTAGGAAAGTATGCAAAATACATTCATTATATACACTGCCTAATGCTAAATTTGTTTAAAACATCTAAATGTTGCCGTTACGCATTATATTGTTACGAAATGTCGATGTTACGAAGTGTCACCGTTACGAATTGACGGCATTACGGATTTGTCGGGTTACGAACTGTCGCGTTACGAGATGTCGTGGAACCACTAAACTGACAGTTATAAGTTCAAAACCTGACCATCTCAATAGGTCTATTCGCGAAGCACATCCTGAACTTAGCCAGAGGGAGAACGCCTGCGCATTACAAAATTTGGCGTTCGATAAGGTCGAATTTTCCCCTCTGAACAGCTAAGGCGCAGGCGTTGTCCCTCTGGCTAAGTTCAGAATGTGCTCCGCGAAGCGATCCTAGTGTTTCTTTGTGTAATAAAATGTTTGTCCTTTTATATAAACGTATTTAGAACAATTAGGAAAGCCTAAAATTGCCTTCGTGTCACTACGTCCATTAGTATTAGTTTTTGTACATAGACTAGACCAAAAAAGGTGTATTTTCAATAATAAGGAATTAATTTTAATTTTTGTTCTATCCTGTGATGTATTAAGTACTTAAGATATTCAAGACAAGCTCACTTGACGAAGCTATGGAATATTATTATACTAGGTATCTACAGAAGAAGCAGTACCTATTATAGTTTATTACTTTTTATTAAATCTACGAAATAAATTATATCAATATATTATTCAAACCTTTTAGATCCAGTATTCTTTAATGTTTCAATTGTGCTTCTTCTTCATCCAATGGAAAATTTGACAATGTTGTTTTGGGCCAGCTGAGCTTGACTGGACATATTTTGTACAAAAATGTGATAGAAATAGAATGTAATGATATTTATGGTTTTGTATGTGTCATTTGAAAAAAATGTTGTGGAATATAAATAAATGTTAATAATAAACTTGATTTTTTTTGAAGCATGAAAAATAACTCATTGAAGGGCAGTTAACGGAGAAATAGAGAAATAAAGAAACAACCTTTCATATGGTAGGTTTTCATTGATCTTGAAAAAGCATATGGTAGAGTTCATCAAGAGATTATGTGGTGGGCACTCAAAAAAATACCAGAGAAAGTACAGGGTAACATCCCCTGGTGTTTAATGTATGCTGATGATAATGTAGTGTTAATAGGAAATAGTGAAAGCGACTTAGAACAATAACTTGGACAGTGGAGATAAGCTCTTGAAAACTTAGAACTTGAAAAAGGTTTAAAACTTAGTAGGGCAAGACAGAGTATTTGGAATGTTCATCGAAAGATGTTATAGGTACCTACTACAAATAAAATTATATAATAATGGGGAAATAGATGGAGATGCACGCGGTAGAAATAGGGTTGAATTGATGAAGAGCAAGGAAGTGACCGTAATTTTAAAGTCCTTCCAAAGTTCTTAAATATTTTCTAGTAGTTAATCAATGTTTTGTGGTTTGGAATTAAATTCCTGTTTATTTTATTTCCGTATTATCACAGTTTTGTGTACTGGGTTTTTGTTATTATCGTTTTTCATTAAGGATACCTTTATAACAGCCATAAGGGGTTGATGATCTGATCCATACTTGCCTCCTTTTTAAGTATGTAACGCATTTGATTTCTCATGAGTCGTAGTATCAAATTATTGATGTTTCAAGTATATAAGCATAATTGGGAATTATATAATTCGAATATGTTTCATAATTGTTCATCTAAGCTTATAAGTTCATAAGTACCTACTGATTGTCCTCGTCAACCTTCTCCAATATTTGCCTTGCATCTGTTCACAATATATTATGTAATTTCTTTTTTTTTTAATTTGTGTAGACTAAAAATTTGGTCAGATTTTTTTACTTCTTCTCAAAATTTCTTCCTTATCATGCTGTATACTGTATAGTTTACCAAATAACTAATAAATTAGAAGCATAGTTTTACAATTAATTTATTGAATTATCATAAAAATGCTTATAATAAACGTAACAGCAAAGAATTATACCACAAGAGTGACACTATAAAAAATCAGTGGATCTGTGCAAAATACAAAATTCATGTGTAAATCATTGCATTTGATATTATTATACGTGTATAGCTCCCTATATTTATGATCTCAAGTTTTGTTATGGCAACAAATCACTCAACAATACGAGAAAAAAAAATATTTTTAAAATAACAGCAGTAATTAAAAACAAAGATTTAAGTCAGATATGTTAACAATACAGTTAAGTTACTAGTACATTTTAGAACACCAAAATAAGCATATTTTTCAAGAATTTTTTTCTCAGAACCTTTGTTAAAAATGAACATAAAACTTTTTACATATTAATATCTAACTCTTAGAGAGTACAAAAAAATCTTTATCTGCTCTAAGTCATATTATGTATAAGTTTTTAGTTTGTGAAAACTGTCATTACAGATAGCAGTCTGTGAAGGATTTAAAGTGTGCGTGAAGTAACAATGTATTTTAAACGGGATTTACTTTTTCGCACGGTCTTTGGTACACTTTCATATAATCAAATATCCTTAACTTTCGCGTTGTCATGGTGATGACATAATGAGAAATAAATTACAACAAATGTTTTGACAGTTTTGTGGTTTGAAAGAAGTTAGAATTTTTAAATGCCAAAATTCTAAAAATTGTAGAATAGAAATGAATTCCAGTGACGAAGAGTTACAGTTTTTTTATTTGTTTATCGTAGATAAAATATTGTATGAAACTGTGCGTGAAGTACTTTTTGCGAACTTGCGCGAAGTATATCACTCGCTCCGCTGTCGCTCGTGCTCTAAACATCGCGTGCGTTCGCAAAAAGCATACTTCCCGAACTGTTTCATAAATAACTATTTTTCATTTATGCACGTACATTAATATTGTAGAGGGCGCAAAAGTCGAGGCCTCGAAAAAAAGTAGTTCCGATGGCGGACTACTCAGGATTGGGATCTCTGAAACAAAAAAATCGTACGGCATTTGAAAAAGGAAGTATCTTACGTGACAATTTACCACAATTTGACCAAAAAATAAAAAATAAATATTTTTTAACCATGAAAAACTGAAGAAAAAGGTCGATGTTTTCAAAAAATTTTCAAATTTCCGTAAATTTTTTTATTGCGGAGTTTTCCACTAACGGTGGTAAATTGTCACATAAGAAACCTTCCTTTTTCAAACGCCGTACGATTTTTTTGTTTCAGAGATCCCAATCCTGAGATTAACTGTCCGCCATCCGAACTACTTTTTTCGAGGTCTCTACTTTGGCGCCTTCTACAATATTAGTGTACGTGCAAAAATGAAAAACGATATATTTTTGTGTACTTTCTAAGAGTTAGTTATTAATATGTAAAAAGTTTTATGTTCATTTTTAATAAAGTGTCCGAGAAAAAAAATTCTTGAAAAAATGCTTATTTTTGATCTTCTAAAGTGTACTAGTACCTTAACAAAAAAAAATTAACGAAAAATACCAAAAGTTTTATCAGGTGTAATAAAAACTGTAATGGGTTAAGGAACACAATAAAGTTAAACTTTGGGTGAAATGGGTAACGGTGAATTTGTAACTATTTTAATCTCCCATCGTAATTCCAAGCCAACTGGCCACTCTGGCCCTCAGCTAATTTTTCGATAACCCATCAACTACCGGTGAATTTGTAATTTTCATTTTCTAAGTAGTTCTTGACGATGTTTTTAATCTAATACCAGTATTCCAGATATTTATGTTCCTGTATAAACTACCCTCTTTGAAGGTGGTGTAAAAGGTACTCATCATTTATGTAGTGTCTCTTGGAAGAGTTATTAGAGAAAATGCAAATAAAAATAAATTTTGTTAAAATGGCTGTAATTCTTGTAACAGATTTCGTAATGAGTGAACATGGGTGTAAGTTATTAGTGCTAAATAATTTTAAATTTTACTTAAAGAAAGTGCTAAAAAGTGAAAAACATTTATGGTACTGTTCTGCATTCTGCATCTGAATACCTGAGGTATAAGATTTAAGCAATAGTTTCGAATTCACCTGTATAAAGTTTCGAGTTGGCAGGGTCAGGTAGTAGAAAAGTTACGAATTGGCCGGTATACATTTTGATTTGAAAATGTTTGTCATTAAAAGTTGCGAGTTGGTGCGTGTCCGGTGAAACTAAAACAAAAGCCTGTAAAATAAAAAAATGCCAAAATGTATCCAGATGATTTTAAGAAAGGTATCTCTTAAAAAGATCAGTAAAGTTTTCTTAATATAATGGAAAAAGTATTGAGATGTATATAAAAAACAATGAAGAACACTAAGCTACAATGGTATCTCCGTTATTATGATTATGAACTCGTATATGTTCGTTTTTAATCCTATCATAACCAGGAGATGAAGCTTAGCGTTTTAAGTTTAAAATCACACTATAAATCCCCATTTAAAAAATAAACATACCTAAAAAAACACAATATATTTTGTATGGATCATTGAAACATGAGATCATTAAGAAAAACTTCTTAAATTCCAAGAGACCATTTAAGCTCTGATAGTCTGAGGTGCTTTTGGTTTGTTCTGTATAGGTAAAAACAGCTTAAACTCCGCAGGCAACTCATCTTCAGAATACAGCCTATCAGAAAAGTATACCCGTCTTATCCTACAGTTTGCATGAACTTGTACTCTGAGAGTCTCAACGTAGTTTGTTCCGTAAGCTCTTCTTGTGAAGTCAGCCACATTAAACTGGATTTGATTCCATCCTTCATCTAGCCTCATAGGCATAGTGCATATGAAAGGTTTTACTCTTGTAGTTGATTGGTAGTTACTGGCCCTGAACCTTCTCCTTACATTTTTATCATCTAATATCTAAAATAAAAACAATGATGTAGGTCACACCTCTTAAAATAAAAACAAGAGTGTATGTTTAACACTAGCAAATAGGAAACATAGAATTATGCAACAGTAGAAAAACTGGACCCCGTATCACAAACGAAGTCATGAATGCAGTAAAATTGTCAGAAGATAATAAAGCTAGAGGTCCTGACGAGATACCAGCATAAATTAATAGGAGATCAAATAGATTATACTAAAAGACCTGCAATGTAGGAAACAGAAGTTGAACATCGCAAACTCGACACAAGTCCGGTTTTATTTTTTTTTTCTTTCGGTATATCAAGGGGTGTTTATTATGAGACTAACTTTTTCTTAAAAAAATTCGCCCCGGAACTCATTTTCATCCCTTTAAAGGAGGTAGTTTGTGGTTTTGGCGAAACCTAGCCCTTCCTGTACGTTTTTGCTAAAAAATTCCTTTATAGTAATATGAAGAGGACTACATTTCCTACAATTTAATCCGCGACAGCATATGTCTTTCACCCACCGTTTAGTGCAGGTGGCTAAAGTAGACTAGTTTGAAAAAAATGTTTAAAAAAAATATTTTTCCTTAACTGTAATGGAATCAAGAAGAAACCCAGCGGCAATAAATCACAAATAAGTGGTCGATTTTTTGGTATAGGTTACATTTAAGGACAATTGCCCATTTTTTAATTACAAAGTGTTACATTTTAAAAAACCCCTTTTTTAATCTGAACCGCTTATGCTAGCGTAAAAAAACTTTCAGAGATTACCCATACCCATGCACTGGTGTTATTTACAAATTTGTATAATGCACCCCATATTTTCCCCGGAACCAGCCCAAAAAAAGGAGAATTGATAAAGAAAATATGGAAAAATTTGCTTTGGGCCACCACTGTGGCTTTAGGGTGCAAAGAAAGTAAAATATGTATAGGTGTGTGTAGCCGACAGTGTGTTATTTTATTTGCCATAAGTACGTTATCAATAAAATGAATGGGTGACGAAAAAAAAAAAACAACAACTGGAGCCCACTAAAGCATTTGTGAGGTTTACGGCGTCACTGTGCCGCAACGGTTGCGGAAAAAATGCATAGGTACTGAGAAAATCCTAAAAACATGCTCGCCAAACTTATTTTCAGGGATAGGGGTATTTCCGCAGGGATGTTGCAATAAGCATATATATTTATAAAAACTCCTATTGATGGAGTATAGGCCCATATGGGCCAAAAAGCGAACAATTTTTTGTTTTATTATTTTTTTTTTTTTTGCTACAGTGGTTCCACCAGGAAATCGCTTTTGGTGTCTATGCATGGGTAATAAGAACGTGCACAAAATGATATTAAAAGCATTTTAATAAAGAGCACCATGTGGTGTGTGAAGGATTCTAAGAAAACCACTTTCTTTATTAATTCACCTTTTTTGGGGTGGTTCCGACGAAAAAATGTGGGTGCATTATACAAATTTGTAAATAACACCAATATATGGGTAATCGCTGAAAGTTTTTTTACGCTAGCATAAGCGGTTCAGATGGTATAAAACGTTTTTTTTTTTGTTAATGTAACACCCTGTAGGTAATTAAAAAATGGGCAATTGCCCTTAAATGAAACCTGTACCAAAAAATCAGCCACTAATTTGTGATTAATTGCCGCAGGGTTTCTTCCTGATTCCCATTACAGTTAGGGAAAAATATGTTTTTTTAAAAAACATCTTTTTTAAAAACTTGTCAACTTTGAGGTGTCATCCCCGCTAAATGGTGGGTGGTAGACATATGCTGTCGTGGAATAAATTGTAGGAAATATATTTCTATAAAGGAATTTTTTGCAAAAACGTACAGGAAGGGCTACGTTTCACAAAAACCACACACTACCCCCTTGAAAGGGATGAAAAAGGGTATTCCAGGGCGAAATTAAAAAAAAGTTAGTCTCATAATAAGCACCCCTTGATATACCAGAAAAAAAAAATAAGATCGGACTTGTGTCAAGTTTGCGAGGTTCAACCTCTGTTTCCTACACTATTGTACAACACCATAATATGATGCAGAGGCATCATTCCAAAAGAATGACTTAAGTCAATGTTTGTAACTTTACCAAAAAAAGTTAACACTAGAGAATGCCATGACCAGCGAAATGAGACACACTCATACAGATATTTTTGAAAATTATTCATCAAAGGATTTTCAGAAAACTGGAGCAAGATACAGGGGTCGGCACAGTGTCGGTTTATCCACTGGGCGTTTGGGGCGGGCGCCCAGGGGCCCGTTCCTTTTAATTATAAAAAAATAAAGACGTTAAAAATAATCTACATATGCTCCGAAAAAAATCTCATACGCAGATACACCAATACACTGCAAAAGCCTATGTTCTATTGTTACATCTCTTCACGCCTATACACAGTGGCGCAGCCTAGCCTCACAGGGGCCCCGTGTCAGTGTTTGTGGCGGGGCCCTCTTCCAAAAACTATAGAAAGTTGTCAGATTTAGCTATGTCTCGAATTGTATCCAAAATAATCGCATAAACGGAGTTTTTTTAGTTTCTAATCATTTCATTTTGAATTGTGGGGCTTAAATAATAATAGGTATATCTCACTTATCGGCTTTAAAATAAGTTCTATTAAAATAATAGTTAAACGAAAGACAAAACTAGATACACATACATCAAATTTATAGATAAAGAATAGATTATTCTCGAAAATGCCAATACCCAAACAATAGGTACACACTCTTTCAAACATTCAAAAGTAAAGCGATTACAAAAAATGCAATTTGGCATTATACAGTGGCCTCTAAGGCTAGCACTACACTTGCGATTTGTAGTCGCGGCGACAAAAAAATCGCTGTCGCAAATATTTAGAGTCTAGAAAATTAGTCGCCGTTTTCAGAATCGCGAATTGAATGCTACAAGGGTGTGACATCAGCTTTTAGATGTTTTTTTACTCTAGATAAACAAGAAGTCAAGACGTCAATTAATACTTTATGCGAGAAACATAAAAACCTCGATAAAAACGATGTTGATGAAACCAAAGAGAACTTGCATAATGAAATTACCCATTTTGTAACGTTATGCCAAAATTTGAATAAACCTAGAATTTTAGAAAAATTTGATGTCATCCAGGATGTAAAGGCAACTTTTCCCAATATCTTAACTTTACTGCAAATTTATTTGACGCGTCAGGTGAGTGGTCTTTTTCGACTTTAAAAAGAATAAAAACATATTTAAGAGGAAAGGAACATTTTGACGCCTGTCAAAATTTTCAATGTATTTTAAATGTAATCATTTTTTTCGAATCCTCAGAAGACTAATAAGTATTTTTGAAAAATTTAAACGCAGAATGAAAGACTATTTTATTACCGAGGGCCGAAAGTCTCTTAGAATGAATAAAAAGTTTCTTTTGAATGAGATATTTGAAATTAAAAATCACAATACATTTTCTCTTAGTTTTTCACCCCTGTAACTTATTAAAATAAACATTATAAAAGTTCTCAGGGACTTTCGGCCCTCGGTAAGAACGTAATCTTTCATTCTGCGTTTAAATTTTTAAAAAATACTATTAGTTTTCTCAGGATTCGAAAAAAAATGAATGCCCATTTAAATACCATTGCAGCCGAAAATACGTACCCATCCCCTTAAGGTCAAATTTGGGTCAAAAAAACCTAGACGCATTATCACTATTGTATAAAGAACTGGAGAAAATGAATTGTGATAATATTATATGGCAGTTTGCGAATGCCAAGTCAAGAAGAAAAGTGATCTAATTTTTGTCTTTGTGTATTTTTTAAAATATGATTTTTTGCTTGTCATGTGTTGTTTTGTGGAACTTTCTGTTTTTTATTTATGTTTTTAAGAGCATTTTTTGGATTATTTTTTACGTTTTCTATTCTTCTTGCTTTTAAAAAAAATTACTTTATGGGTTTTACAATAAACCTAGTTAATGCATGTGTTTTCTTGTTAAATAACTGACAACGAATATCAATGAAGGGGGCCCCTAAACCTCCAGCGCCCAGGGCCAGAAGTTAGGTCAAACCGGCACTGGGTCGGCATAAGTCAGGCAGTTCAGGCAACAAATTTGCATTAAGAGAAAAAATGCAGCTTCAAAACGAATAAGAAATTAGAAAAGGGATTCGAAAAAAAAAATATTGTCAGTGTTCAAATTGATGCCCATCTTGATCAATGCATTTATTGCAACTTTTCGCAACGGAGAGGCAGGTTCGGCGAAGCACGTCAAGCTGTCCGCGAAGAATTTCAAATTCTTCAATTGCCGTTCGGAGCTCAGAAAGGATGTAGTCCTCTTGCAAAAACGCGGTTCTTGAGAAGACCCCACAGCAAGAAATCACAGGGTGTCAGGTCACATGAGGGTGCGGGCCACTCGACGATTCTTCATGTGCCTATCCATTCTCCAAAGATGAACATTAAGGTTACTCCCGCACACATGGCATGTAGCTCAATGCCCACGTGCTGGCATGACACTAACACAACAGTCTGTTTTAATCTTTTTTGACAGCTTTGTCTGACTAATGCGACCCCCATATTAGTTGTAATACTGTAGTAACATGCCATGACCAGCGAACCCTCAACTTCATGAGCCACACTCATACAGATGTTCTTGAAAACTATTCATTGAACATTATTGATGAGTTTGGTGTCCTAGTTCATTGTCCAGGTGATCCAGCTGTTGATGTGGCACAAGCTTATGGTTACCTAAAATTTTACCAACGAAACTCTTTACCTAATGACAGAAACGTATTTTTAGACCTGGTTTTCTCTAACGATAGGGACTTGGATATCACAAGGGCGGGTGATCCTCTCTTGAACTCTAGTTTACATCATTTCGGCTATGAAGCTAGTTTAATGGCCTTAAACACATCCTCCTCTTCATATCTGTCCTATGATGAATTCTACTATGATTTCAAGAACGGCAACTACTTTGAGTTTAATAACTTCTTGGCTGCTATAGATTGGCAGGAACTTAGGTTATAGCGATATAAATGTATCAACTCAAGCCTTCAATGAAATTCTTGCTACAGGTATCGCTTTTTTGTACCTTTGAAACGCTATAGATCTTCTACTTTTCCTAAGTGGTTTTCTCATGATCTTAGATGTTTGACGAGAGAAAAGAAGTATGCCCACTCTCTGTACATGAAGAATCGGTCTGATGTTAATTATTCCAATTTCTCTCGTCTCTTAAACGGTTGTCTGATGCATGCTTTTCCCTGTATATTAGAGGTTTAGATGCTGTCAGCTTAGAACGGTCAGCTTCTAATGGACAAGGTATTGCTAATTTATTCAAAGATTTCTTTCAGACTGTTTACTTACCCAGTAATAACGATCTCAAGTTACCCAGTGCACATTTAGATAGCAACATCGGTGCTTGCTTCAATATCACTGACTTTACTGTCACTGATATTTTTGATGGTATAGGTTCTCTTCCAAATAAAACATCCAGCGGTCCAGATGGTGTTCCTAATTTCCTTTTAAAAAAATGTGTCTGCACTGTGGTTGGGCCATCACTGTTATTATTTAATAAATCCTTACAGTCTTCTACATTTCCAGGTGCTTGGAAGGAGAGTTTTGTTGTACCCATATTTAAAAAAGGTAAGAAGAATGACATAGAAAATTATCGTAGTATATGCATTCAATCCGCAATTCCCAAACTCTTTGATAGTTTGGTAGCTAAGCAGCTGTCGTGGGTGTGCAGGGGTCTGATTTCTGAATCTCAGCACGGTTTTTGCAGACAAAAATCTACAGTAACGAATCTAGTTTGCTACCAATCTGACCTCTTAAAGCATATGGAAGATCGTAAGCAGATTGATGCTATTTATACTGATCTCAGTAAGGCATTTGATCGTGTTGATCACCAAATTCTCCTTAATAAATTGGCATCCATAGGTTTTCATGTCCATTTTGTTGAGTGGGTTAAAAACTTTTTATCTGGTCGTACCCAACGAGTTAAAGTGGGTGGTCTTTTTTCTGATGTTATTACTGTAAGTTCTGGTGTTCCACAGGGTGGGCATACATCTCCCCTGTTTTTTGCTTATTTGTTAATGATATCGTTAATTGCTTCTTATATAGTAAATGTTTAATGTTGGCTGATGATGTAAAATTTTGGCGAGTTGTGAATGATATTGAGGATCAGAAACTTTTACAGGCTGATATGGATTGCTTATTTGATTGGTGCATTTGCAATAATCTTCAGTTATGTGTTGAGAAGTGTTGTTATATTAGTTTTTCCCTTAAGTTAAACAGAATTGATACTGCTTATCACATAGACAGTAAACCTCTTAGATATGTCTCGTCTGTTAGAGATCTAGGCGTTATCATAGATAAAAAGCTCTCATTTGTCGAACATATCAATTCATTATCCGTAAAAGCTTCTAAATTACTTGGATTTGTTAAAAGAAACTTTAAATACTTCTCTATTGATGCTGTTGGGTTGATCTATTGTTGTCTAGTCAGATCTATATTAGAATATTGTTCGGTAGTTTGGTCTCCGTACCATCAAATTCATATTGACACGATTGAAAAACTCCAACATAAGTTCCTAAAATACTGTGCTTATAAAACTCAGACTTATATTGAGAACCATGATTACACTGGGATTGAGCAACGTTTATCATTAGCTCTCCTTAGTGTTAGGCGTGATATTTCGGGAGGTGTCTTTGTTTTCAAAATCATTAATGGACTTATTGATTGTCCCAGTTTGTTGGATAGTATAAGATTTAATGTTCCATATCCAGGTTTACACTACAATGTTACCTTTAACACGGCCTTTCACAGAACATCCTACAGTAGTAACATGGCTTTAGATAGATATATGTGCTTCCTTAACGGTTTTGATATGGATCTGTTTAATATAAGCCTGGGCCAACTGAGGAGATCTCTTGCCATGTGATAATTAGGTTTCATCTTGCAATGTTGTTGTATTTTATTATTGTATTTGTGTTTTGTATAATTTTATTGATTTGTTTCAGTTACATGTGTACATTTTACATTTTATTTTTCTAACTGTTATGTTTTGAATATCTTGCCTGGTGATTTTTCAAGCCTTTGCTTTTCTTATTTTTACTTTTTATATTTTAATGAATGATTGTACCTCATTTCTTTATTGTATTTATTGTATTTTTACTGTTAATGGGGTTTTTCCGTGGGTAAATAAATAAAAAAAAATAATAAAAGGATTTTCAGAAAACGGGAGCAAGATATTAATTAGTAACCCTCACTTTGGTTTCAGAAAGGGAATGGAAGAGGCCTTTTTTGCCAATAATGTATTGGCGCAAATATGTATGGATATTAACCAACCTCTATAGCTTTTTCCTTGGCTATTCTTGGTATCTACAAAAAGGTAATTAACTAAGTCTTCAATATCAAACCTTTACTTTATTCAAGTTGAATCTGTAAAGGTTGGCAATGAACTATCAGAAAATATAGAAATACAATGAGGGGTTGGCAGGGATGCATACTTTCTCTGCTGATGTTTAACCTAAATGCAGAATAGCAATAGATCATTCAGAAAGCACTAAATAAGTTGTTTGAGAAACTAATCTCAGATACAAAGTCGTATATGTTTCAAGAGAAACCTGACCCTGTTTAACCCGCGAGTAGTCACTCCGTTAGATAGAATCTCACATTTTATCCTTTTCTCGATAACTTGATGAAACTTTGAAAAAATTTCGTAAGTGCCTCGAGGAAGGGTGTAGTAATGCGTAGGATTTTTTTAGCTCTTTTTTTTTCTTCTTCTTTTTGTCGAATTTATGGCTTTGGGGAGAGCCAATTAGCTTTATAATAATTGTTAGAAATAATATTTCTAACATAACAAGTAAATGAAAATACTATAAAATAAAAATTTGTTGTAAATTCTTATTTAAATTCGTATTTTGAGAATCTAACACGGGACTATTCACGTTACAGAAGTGAGTGCGACTACTCCCGGGTTAACATTCTATATGAACCTAGAGACTTGAGGAATTTTCCTGAATCAAGTTTTTGTACTTTTCCACAAAGTCGCTTTTGTGACTATGTCAGGTTTCTCAAATGACAGAGAACCTATAAACAACATCCGATACGCCAATGATTAGTTGCCGAGCTCCTTGAAGAATTGCAGATTCTGATGAATAATATTGTAGATAATAGTGAAGAGGGTAGACTTACTTTAAATATCAAAAAGACGAAATTCATGACCATTGCAAAGACACAACAGTAAGAGACGTTATGGATTAGGTATATACAGTATATACAGGTACTCAAATCACATATATAGGAAAAGCCCAATCAACATTTAATAATATGAGAACCATACTTTGCAGCAATGATCTGAGTCTGCAACTCAAAGTAGGAATACTGATGTGTCATGTATTTTCTGTGTAATTATATGGAATGGAGGCTTGGACGCTAAAAGGAACGGAATAGAAGTGTTTGAGAAGTGGGCTTATAAAAGAATTTTAAAAATTAGTTTCTTCGAAGGTTATGAAGAATGACATTTTAACCTTTTGACTGCCACCCACAATAAGAGGTTGTTCTCCATATGCCAGCGAAACATTAGACACATAAGATGAATCATATGAACAACACGAGAGTTGCATTGCCAGTACATAAACACAGCGAGAGGCATAAGAAAATTATAGTAGGGGTATGAGTCATGTCATGAGAGATATGCATTGCTGCAGTTATTATACAGGGAAAGATACTGGGCAGAAGAGGCATAGGCTGACAACATAATATATCCTGGCTGAACAATTTGAGACAATGGTACAATTTTAACACTGTTAAGCTGTTTACAGCAGCAGTATCAAAGGTGAAGATATACAACCTTCCTAGGAGACGGTACTTAATGAAGAAGAATGTTTAACAATGAGCATAAATCCCTTATATAGGAAAAGCAGTTTAAACCATATCTAGTATTTCACAGTTTGCATGTTTGCACTCCATTAGTACTTAATTTGTTTGATCAATACATTTACTTTAATCAATAAACTCTACTTACTTGGACTTCGAAAGTAAAATACTTTTTCAAATTCTTCACTATCATTACTAGATAAGGCAACTTTATACCTAAAGTCTTCTTAGGATCGGCAGGGCACGTAATATACGTGGTACTAACATTACACCCTATTAATTCCAGTACCAAAGACTGTATATCTTCGTCGGTGATTCGTTTAATATGACCATTTTTGTATTTCTTGTCCCAAATCTGGAGCGGTTTGCTTCCTATGCTGTATAGAATGGAGAGAAACCCACTTTGAAAAGTGTTTTTGAACATTTTTACGAAAGATTTAAATCATCTTGCTCAACATGTCAACAAACAATATTTGAGGTTAGAGATAACTTTAAGTTTTGTTTGATGTGTTGCCTACATTCGAAACAAATATCTGGATTAATTTTTAGGAATTATAGAATTCCTCCTATACTGTGATTATAATATAATAAAAATGATACACAAAATTCATCAGTCGTATTAAAAATGATATAGAATATTGTTATTTAAAATATTGCGTTACATTTACATCCAATGAAAATAAAAATGATTTCGATTATAAATGTTTTCGATTTTATTATATTTCAATACATAGAATCGATTTTAAAGAATGACGATGAAGTTCTGGTTGCCGACCTTAAGAGGTTTTTGTATTTAATAAAATATAAATATTAATATGTTTTAATTTTTCTTCTATTTTAGATGATAAAGAGTGTTACCACTTCACAAAGGAATACTTCTTCTTCTTGTGCCATTCCTATCAGAGATTGGAAATAATCAAGGCTACTCTGACCTAAAAAGTTCATCAGTGGTGCAGCCATAGGCGCCCATACCCATGGGAGCCGTGCCCCCTAGCTTTTCGGGTGCTTTGAACTATATATTGTTATTCACAGTGTTCTTCCTTCTTGTATGTAGTCTTTAAAGCCTGTTTCTTCTTCAATATTAGAGCTCCTAAATTGTTTAGGTTATCGCATCATCTTTTTCTTGGTCTGCCAATACTTCTTCGTCCATTTGGTGACTTATCTCGCTATTCGTACTATCCTATCCTCTGCTATTCTACTAGTGTGTTCGTTCCACTCTTGTTTCCGTTTTGTCACCCATCCATTTATGTCTTCTATATTGCATGATCTTCTTATGTTTTCGCTTCTCTCCCTATCCAACAGATTTTTACATATTCGTCGGAGTAATTTCATCTCTGTTGTTTCTAGTAGTCGTCTCGTTTTAGATGTGTCAGGCCTTGTCTCCGCCGTGTATAGGTCTAATTGCTGCTTTATATATTCTTGCTTTTGTGTCTTGTCTTAGGTGTTTGTACTTCCAGATTGTGTCATTAAGAGATCCCGCCGCTTTACTTACTTTTAAGCTTTGTCGTCTTACTTCCTCTTTAACATCTCCGTAACTGGTTATATCTATTCCCAGATATCTAAACCTTGCTTCCTTTATTATTTTCCCATCAATTTCGATTTTACATCGTAGTGTTTATTTAGATGTTGTCATACATTTGTTTTTTTCTGCTGATATTATCATATTGTGTTGAAGATGTGTGTTAATCTTTGGAGATCGTCTTCTGTCTCGACGATTAATGCGGCGTCGTCTGCATAACATAATACTTGGATTTCTTTGTTAACCATTCTGTAACCATGACCTTTACATACTGCTTCTATTATTTCGTCCATTATTATATTAAAGAGCAGTGGGCTTATAATGACTCACCTTGTCTGACTCCGCTTTGTACTGGTATAAACTGCGTTAGTTTTCCATTTATCTTTGCTGTATTCGATTATGAAAGTAGATGTTTTCGATGGTTTGTATAATATTGATTGGTATGTTTCTTCTATACAGTAAATGTAAGACGTCTTCGACTTGGATGCGATATGCGATCGAAAGCCTTTGTCAAGTCTATAAAACATAGATATGCTGGTTTATTGTACTCAATGGCCTTTTCTGTGATTTGTCTCAGTACAAATACGACGTCTACGCAGGATCTTCCGGATCTGAATCCTTGTTGTTCATCTCATGATAAAGTTGTTAGTTTATTGATTTTTTTGGTTATCTTAAGTGCGGTGTTTAGTAGATTTATCTATAATTGTTGGGGTCTTCTTTGTCTCCTTTCTTGAACATTGGTATCATTATGCTGTTTCTCCATGCGTCTGGTATCTTGCAGTGCAATATTAGTTTTTGTATAAGTTTTGTCATCTCTAGGGTTATACTTTCTCCTTCGTATTTTAGAAACTCGTTGGGTATTCCGTCTGGTCCTGGTGACTTTCTATTTTTAAGTGAATTTATGGCTATCTCTACTTCCTGAAAACTGATTTCTATTTCGGGTCTTAATTCAGGTAGGTTATTATTTTGATTATGATTTTCCTTTCCTTTAAACGGTTCCGTCAAGTATCTTTCCCATTCGTTTGCTGGTATGTTATTGTATTCCTTCAATTCTGCCATTTATTTCCGTTGGTTTCTCATGAATCTCCATATTTGTTTTTGTGTTCCGTAGAAGTCACTTTCCATCCTTTTTGTAAACTGTTCCCAGTGTTCATTTTTTGTTCTTCTTACCAATTGCTTTGTTTGATTTCGTATTATTCTATAGGTGTCTCTGGATTCTGGAGTGTTTGATGTTTTATACTTCATGTAGGCGTCTCTCTTTTCTTTACACTTATTTTTTATTTCTTTTCTGAACCATGGTGTATTGTTGTTGTTTCTTTTGTTTAGTATGACTTTGCGTTTTTCTAGAGCTTCTTTTGCTGCCTCTTTAATGTTTTTAATTTTCTCCCAGCTCGCGTTTATATCTTCGATGTCGTCTATTTGTTTCAGCTGTATCTTCTATGTTAGCCTCCTTTGGTACATTTCTCTTGTAGAACCGTTTCACAGTGATTCTACATTGAATTTTTCCTCGGTGATTTCCTGTAGAAAATGTTTTGGTGTTAGTTTCATTCTTATTTTTGCTAGGACTAGTTTGTGTTCACTCCCTGCGTTTGCCGAGTTTAAAGTTCGAATATCTAGAGAATCTGCTCTGGGTGGATTTTTCTATTAGTGACTATAAAGTCAATCATAGATTTGTGCCCCCTGGAGTTTTCAAACGTATATTTATACTGAAGCTTATGGTCGAAAAATGTATTATTGATTCTCAGTTCGTAAAAAGCACAGATATTAGCCATGAGTTCTCCATTTGAGTTGACATGGTTTTCTTTGAATCTTTGTTTTACTCCTGGAACTACTTAATTTCCGATTCGTGCATTAAAATCACCCATAAGAATTAAGTGTTCTTCATCAGGTATGTCATCCAGGATGGTTTGCAACTGTTCGTAGAATGCCTCTCGTTCCTTCTTAGGTTTGCAGTCCTCGGGGCTATAGATAGATATAACATTTAATTTTTGGTAGTTCATTGTGATGTTCATATGTATTATTCTTTCGGAGATGTAACGGCAGTTATTTATGTTGTTTTTAAATTTTTTATGGACAAGTATACCTACACCTGCTCGTGCTCGTTATTCACTCCACTATATGCTAAAATATATTGGTTATAGTTTCTTTGGCCTTTACCTTTCTTCTTGGTTTCTTGGATTGCACAAATGTCTATGTTTTTGTTTATCAGTTCTTCGATTATCTCTTGGTCTTTGTTGTTGAACGATAGAACGCAGCCAAACCACTCTCTCAAATTCCGCAACCATGACATTCTTCTATACGGCCTGGATTACGAAGGTATACTAGAAAATCGATTAATATGTATTAATCCCGATTGATCTGACAACGTCGCGTAACCAAAGTCATCGATCGGTCTGACCTTGGTGATTTCAGATATTTCTGTAGACCTGTACCCATATTATCAATATGATAACAGTTGATATCAGAAACATATATACAGTGCGCTGGAATAAGTGTTACCCACCTTATTAACTTATTTACACAAGCAAAACGCTCGGACAGGTCGATTTTTAAAACAATCATAGTAGGTATATTATAGCATCAATGTTTCGAAGTTTACGCGATCACTCTTCAGGTGACAGGCATAACTTTGATTTTTTTTTAATGGGAAAGTACATCATGTGACACCTCATTTAAAAGCTTTTGAAATACTGGATACAAAAATATATACCTATGTTCTATGTTGTTATATTTTTCTTCGATTTTTTTACAACTTAAATTTACCGTACAATTCTCCGAGATTATAACCTTAATGCTTATTACTAAGCTGAAGATTTTCTTCAGTGTTTTATAGACCAACCTGCATGCTTATGGTGATTACATATTAGTACTCTTTTTGCTCTGGTGGCATTGAGGTAAGATTTTTATGTTTTGTTGTAGCTTCTAACCTATACTCACATACTAGTTAAAATAAATTATATATTATAAGTATATTTATTTGTTTAATGTATGGCTAATCACAGTTTTTGTATAAAAATAAAGATCACAATACATTATAAAAAATAATAATTAATTTTTATAAACGAAAATTTAGTTGATAAATATATTGAATCGACTCATTGGTCGCCACTAAAAAATCGGACCAATTGCCACTGTACGATCTGATGGGGAATTCCTCCACCAAATGCTCAACCGTTTGTCTTTCAGCACCGCAATCGCAATTTGGAGAAGGTATTTTCCCCATCTAAAAAGTGAGTCAGATCACCTACCACAGTTGGCTATGTAATTCTATTTAGTGTCGCCCAGATCCGCCTTGGTCGATTGAAACCCTCTGCCTTGCTTGTAATACATGGCATATTTCGGATGTCAGGTGGAGCATTCTTCTCCCAATCTTCTTGCCAACGGTCGGTTATTTCGAAATTCCTTTCAATTAGTATCCTTGCAGAATCCAGAGGGTTTTTTCTTGAACGAAGCCTACTTATGTCTATGTCGTTAATATCAACGTGAGAGCGGAGTACAGGATTGGCGTTAATTTTTCTATACTCCCTGACAAGGACATGTTCTCGACGGATTTGTGAGGGGGCTATGTGGCTTAGTGCTGGTAGCCAATACGTTGGCGTGGCCTTGATTGTACCTGATGAAATACGCCAAGCCTGGTTTAGTATATTTTATTATAAGTATAATACAATTATATATAAACAAATTTTAGGTTTTATTGTAAAATTGTTACTTTAACAGCTTTTTACCTATTTTAATAGCATAGATTAATTCTGTTCACACAGCAAGAGTTTATATAACAATTTCTTTTATTTGTTTCAGAGCTGATAGACAAAACCAAGCGTCGGAATCTGAAGCTATAAGGTGGTTTAATGTAGGCTCCAATGAATAATTTTAGACAATAGATTATACAGGGTGTCCCGAAAAGATTGGTCATAAATCATACCACACATTTTGGACTCAAAAATAGTTCGATTGAACCTAACTTACCTTAGTACAAATATGCTCATCAAAAAAGTTACAGCCCTTTGAGGTTATAAAATGAAAATCGATTTTTTTCAATATATCGAAAACTATTAAAGATTTTTTATTGAAAATGGACATGTATCATTCTTATGGCAGGATCATCTTAAAACAAAATTATAGTGAGATTTGTCCACCCCATAAAAATTTTATGGGGGTTTTGATCTCTTAAACCCCCCCAAACATTTGTCTACGTTCCAATTAATTCATTATTGTGGTACCATTAGTTAAACTCAAAGTTCTAAAACTTTTTTGCATCTTAGTACTTTTTCTTCGATAAGCGAGTTTTTATCGAGATGCAGCTTCTTTTTTAATATAATTCAGAAAAATTTTAAGGGAGTTTTGTTCCTTTAAACCCCCCAAATGTTTGTGTACGTTCCAATTAAACTATTATTGTGGTACCATTAGTTAAACACAGTGTTTTTAAAACTTTTTTGCCTCTTAGTCTTTTTTTTTTGATAAGTCATCTTTTATCGAGATGTGGCTTCTTTTTCAAAATACATATAGGTACCTAAAAATGTAAATTATAAATACATTTTCAGATTATTAACAGGTCTCTATAATCGTACTTAACCATATACAAATATGTGGTGGATTCGATAAATATTCAAAATATTTCGATAAACACTGGCTTATCGAAAAAGTCATAAGAGCCAAAAATGGTTTAAAAACAGTGTGTTTAACTAATGGTGCCACACAAATAATTAAATTGGAACGTACACAAAAGTTTGGGGGGTTTAAGGGAACAAAACCCCCATAAACTTTTTATGGGGTAAACAAATTTCACTTTAATTTTTATTTAAGATGCTGCTGCCATAAGAATGCCACATGTCCATTTTCAATGAAAAATCTCTGAGTTTTCGATATATGAAGAAAAAAATTCATTTTCATTTTGTAACTTCAAAGGGCTGTAACTTTTTTTGTGTACAGTATTGTATATAGGTAAGTGAGGTTCAATCAATCTATTTTTAACCCCAGAATCTGTGGTATAACTTATGACCAATCTTTTCGGGACACTCGGGTATTTTTTTTTATTTATTTATTTATTTACGGGATTACCCCCATTACAACACATACAGTATAAAATCAATCTCTGTAATATCTACTAAACTAGAGTAAAATAAATCTTAATTACATACTTATTAAACAAAAACGAAATATTAATAGTTATCCATTACACATATTACATCTATTACACAAATCAGTTCAAATAAACAAAAAGTACCTGTCAAGCTCTTTTAATCCGATTCTTAAAACCAGCCAAGGAGACACCAAACATTTCCAAGTTATTCTCGTTTATAATTTTTAGTGTTCGCTCAATGGGCGAATGCATACCATAGTTTGTCCGATGAAAAGGTATATAAAACAAATCAACATGTCTGAGACTTCTGGAGGGAACATATAAATTAATAGATTGGAGAAGTTCAGAACAACAAATTAAACCATTTATTAATTTAAACACAAATACCAAATCAGAGTTATCTCGTCGAGTTTTTAATAAATTCATGTTGAGTGTTTTTAAAATATAGGTATAATCATGATTAGTAATGCGTATGTTTAATTTGTATGCACAATATCTCAAAAATTTATTCTGCAATCTCTCCAACGTAGTAGAATGAGCTTGGTATTGTGGAGACCATACAATAGATGCATATTCCACTTTAGATACAACCAAAGCATAATATACCGTTCTTAAAGCCCCTACAGATAGTCTCAGACAGTTGCGAATGATAAAGCCCAAAGATTTTGATGCATTTACTGTTACACCATTTATATGTTGCACAAAACGCAACTGCTCATCAAATGTGACTCCTAAGTATTTTATTGTTTTAACATAAGACAATTAATTTTCATTAATTGTGTAAGAAGTATCATATTTTTTATTACCTCTATAAAAGCTTATATAACAGCATTTAGCAACATTTAAATGCAAAATATTATTCTCACACCAAATACTCAACCGGTCTAAATCTTCTTGAATTAATGTTACATCAACATTTGAATCTACGGATTTAAATAATTTCAAATCATCTGCAAACATCAGGAAATCGCAATTTCTAAAACACTCTGATATATCGTTCACAAATATATTAAATAACAAAGGTGAACAGTGAGCTCCTTGGGGTACTCCTGATGTCACATGAATTATATTTGAATTAAAACAACCTACTCTCACCTGCTGTGTGCGATCTCTTAAAAAGCTATTGAACCATTGTAAGGATTGATGACTGAAGCCAAAAGCATTTAATTTTCCCAATAACATGTTATGATCTACTCTGTCAAATGCCTTGGAGAAGTCAGTATAAATAGTATCCATCTGACTTTTATTCTCCAACGCGTTTAATATTTTTTGTTCAAAGAGTACTAAATTTGTTACCGTTGATTTATTCTGAGAAAATCCATGTTGATTGTGTATTAGACGCTCTTTACAATAAAATTTTAATTGATCGTGCAATAGTCTATCAAAAAGTTTTGGTATAGAGGATTGTTTACAAACGCTTTGATAATTTGTTATGTCTTGTTTATTACCTGATTTAAAAATTGGACAGATATAAGAGTGCTTCCATAAAGTTGGGAAAACTGATGTCTTTAATGATGACTCAAAAAGAAGATATAAAGGATTAGTTAGTGAATATATACAGTTCTTTAGAAAGAAATCGGGAATACCATCTGGACCACTGCTTAACTTATTGGGTAGGGATAAAATGTTGTTGAAAATATCTTTCACTCATATTGAAAAATTAGGTATAAAAAGATTGTTGTTTCCCTTTACTTCCAAGTTATTAATATTTGATTGTGGCGAATAAACTGTTGAAAAAAATTGACGGAAACAGTTTGCAATCTGTTGTCCGTTTGTTGCTATAGCATTACCATAGTATATACTGTTTGGTAAATCATTTGATGCTCTCTTACTGTTTACAAACTGCCAAAAGTACTTAGGATTACTGCATAAATTATGATTTACTTGATTCAGATAAGTGTTATAACATTGATTTGATAGATCCTTACACAATCTCCTAAGTTCTGAAAAAATCACATAATCCTCTTGATTACAGGAAGCTAAATAATTTTTATGAGCAATTTTTTTCTGTACAACTAAATAACGCAAGTCCAAACCATTTTGGATAACTAGAAGTTTTAAATCTTTTCACCGGTACAAACAATGATAGTGACATATTAAGTATGTTGTAAAATTCTGTTAAAGCATCATCAACATTTGACAAATTCAAATGGTCTTCCCAATGTATCATTGAAAGATAGTTATTGAGACCTTCATAGTCTGCATTTACAAAATCATGATAAAATTCAGTATATTCTAATGACTTACCTCGATGTTCACACAAACTAATATTGTAAGTGTAACTTATGTGATGATAACTATTTTTAAAAATCGGATCTGAGGCTTTTGCTACTTGTAAATCACAAACATTTGTAAATATTAAGTCTAAAAACACATTTCTTTCATTTGGAATATTAATCATCTGGAAAAAATTCAAGTACCCATAAAACTCAGCTAAGTACAATGCATGTGAACCTTGAGGACAATTCACCAAGACACCTGATTCATTGTTATCCCATGAAGCTTCCGGAAGGTTGAAGTCTCCGAATATATATGTCTTATGATGATTATACCTTTGGGATATATCTTCGACTGATAAACAGTGTTGTTCATATATTTGTTCTACGGATTTTGGTGGAATATATACCCCTCCAATTATAAAATTTTCTTTACCAAATGAGCATAAAACAAAAAGTTGTTCAATAGATTTGTACAAGGGTTTCAGCACAGTTACCTTAATGTAGTCTTTAACAACAATCAAAATACCTCCTCCTCTTGACTTATAACTATTATCACGATCACATCTAAAAGTTCTATATGAAGGTATTTTAATTTCACTATCTAAAATATCCTCGTTTAACCAACTTTCAACAAATATAAAAATGTCATAATCAGAACATAAAATAGAACTAATCAGATCTTGAATTTTTGTACGAAGTCCTCCGACGTTCTGACAATAAACTTGTAATGGGGATGAGATTAGTTTTTTCCTTCTTTCTTGAATGATCCAATTTTTGGTACACCATTTCTGTATTTTATGGCAATGTCTTTTTCGCCTTTATTTTGTCTGTCTTTTAATTCTTTCCAAGTTTTACTGAACATATCCCTTTGCATATTTGTTTGATCACTATTTTAGTTGAGTGATTAATAAATAGTATTATATACAATGGTATTGTATTTTTTATTCATGTTGTTTTATTCAAATTGAGGTTAATATGTCAAAACAAACCTTAATCAAGCTTGTATGAACTTTGAAAAAACAAACTTCATGCAACAAAACAAAACAAACCTTTAGCAAGTGTGTTATATTATAAAGTTTGTATCAGGTTTGAAAAAATAAACTTCATGCGAGTTTGTCACACTGTAACTAGAAAGTTTGATATAAACTTGCAGCAAGCCTTCAAGTTTGATGTATCAAACTTGTTGCAAGTTTCAAACAAGTGTATATTGTTATCTGGGATTTCAATATTGGTAATGGTTGACAACACCGTCGACATCCCATCCTCTCCTGGTTGTATGTCGAGTCAAAATATTTGGAAATTCAGTAGAACAAACTTCATGCGAGTTTGTCACACTGTAACTAGAAAGTTTGATTTAAACTTGCAGCAAGCCTTCAAGTTTGATGTATCAAACTTGTTGCAAGCTTCAAACAAGTTTATATTGTTATCTGGGATTTCAATATTGGTAATGGTTGACAACAGTCAACATCCCAGTCAAAGTATTTGGAAATTCAATAGATATATAACACATTTCTTTTGTCATGCCATTTACTAATCATTACTCTAACATAGGTAGTATATACTAGTAACATATATGTTAGAATAATGTAAACAGTATGTTAGAGTATATATGTAAAAAAACACTGGATCCAGCTGGATGCAATTTCTAGTCACGGCGCGCCACTGCTAGTATGTTTTCGCAAATGAATCTTCAAACTACTTCCTGCAGTAAATGCCTTAAAGCAAATTTCACACTTGTAAGGTTTTTCCCCTGTGTGCACTCTCAAATGTCGTTTCGAACTACTTGCTTTGGTAAATTGCTTCAAACAAATTTCACACTTATAAGGTTTTTCCCCAGTATGTATTTGCAAATGTATTTTCAAACTATCTGCTCTAGTAAATGTCTTAAAACAAATTTCACACTTGTAAGGTTTTTCCCCAGTATGTACTGTATTATGATTTATCAAACTGCCTTGCTGAGAAAACTGTACAAGACAGATTTCACACTTGTAAGGTTTTTCCCCGGTATGCACTTTATTATGATTTATCAAACTGCTTTGCTGAGAAAACTGTGCAAGACAAATTTCACACTTGTAAGGTTTTTCCCCTGTATGTGTTCTCAAATGAATCTTCAAATTATTTTCTGCAGTAAATGTCTTAAAGCAAATTTCACACTTGTAAGGTTTTTCCTCAGTGTGCACTCTCAAATGTAAATTCAAATGACCTGCTGTAATAAACTTCTTAAAACAAATTTTACATTTGAATGGTTTTTCTCCAGTATGTATTCTCATATGTACTTTTAAATGACTTGCTGCAACAAACTGCTTAAAACAAATTTCACACTTGTGAGGTTTTTCCTCAGTGTGCACTCTCAAATGTCTTTTCAAATTACCTGCTCCACTAAATTGCTTAAAACAAATTTCACACTTATGAGGTTCTTGTCCAATCTGAACCTTTACACTTTTGTTTAATATGGTTTCTTCCGCATGTATTTGTTGGTCTTTATTATGGTATGAATGTGTTGGTGATAATTTTTTGGGTTCCGTTTGAATGTTGATTTTGGGGAAACCTAAAATATAAAACAAACCATAAACATTTAATTTTTTACTGCAATGAAAAATTTGTGCACAAACTCAACGGCAGGAATACAAATAACAGTCTACAAAAAAATTATTAATAAACAACCTAACATAAGTTTACCTTTTGCAATTTACCATTTTAAAGAAAAAAGAACAAAAGGTCCCAGATACAAAATGCATTATTAAAAAAAATAAAATTAAAATAACAAATAATGAATTAAATCTGAAATCTGCAACCACTTTCTGGTAACATTCTTTATCTCTGACTTAAGCCAAGAGACTACGAATAAAGAAAGCGAAAAGGATTCTATAGGAAAAGGTCTGAAAGACAGTTCCAAGTACTCAAAATCTGAATAAAGATAAAAGTGAACGACAGTTTGTGTTTCCCTTCGATTCGGAGGATATCCACCATCCCTAGACAGCTGTTTCTGTCTCTAGACATCGTCAGTGGGACTACGTGAACACCTCCGAACCAAGAAAATAAATTGCGTATTTAAGTGGAATTATATAAATAATATTAAAATCCACTTTTAAAACGCTGTAGCGACATCTCTTAGAGAAAAGAAGAAAGGTCTTAGATACAAAATTCATTATTAGAATAAATTAACCAATAATGACTTAAATCTGAAACCTTTCTTGGAACCACTTTCTGGTAACATAATTTATATCTGACTTTTACAATTTATAAGCCAAGAGACGACGAATAAAGAAAGCGAAAAGGATTCTACAATACGCAATCAAATTTTATGTGATTGCATATTTATTATTAATTAATATCTTTAATGTTAAGAAATATATTTCGCAGATATAATCGTATATTTAGAATTAAGTTACATTTCTTTGAGTTTATTTCTGATTTCAGTTTATTTTCTTTGAATGTACAAAATATATACAACAAACTGATGACTTAATAAAAAATTTAATCAATCATAAAATCCTTCCTTCCTATAACATTTGCTACCTTTTGTCATTAAATAATAAAACCGTATATGACTATTTAACAGAATTTATTTCAAAAAGTAACCTTAACTTGTGAGCACAGTTAAACTAGTAACCTTTGTTTTACACCATTTGTTTAAAACCTTCTTTCCGTGACCCAGTCTAGTTTGTGTATTAATTTAATGTCTTGATGGGTCCCTAGACGAGAAGCGAGAAACCATGTTATTTCTTACTGATAATCAAATAGGTATTGTGATAATTACTTTCTTTTCTTTGCTTTAGGAAGAACTTAAAAAGGTTGTGACTGGCTGAATGGCAAAAGCCTATGCCAAAAAAAAAAGTTACATTTCTTGAAAATAGAGTGATATTACATACGGCGAAATAAATCATTGTGTTAATGTAAAATCATTCTTTATTAATAAAAACAGGATATAAAACGTTATTATTACATACAAATATTTTCTTCACTCTTAAACCACTGACTTCTATACAACAATAACCGGATGGAGAGGCAAATTCAACTTTTTCAATTTTTATTCTTTTTGAATAGCACTTTATATATCAGCAATTAACTAAACTAGTAACTATTTTTTATTGGTATCCCATTTTGCTTATTTAGTACGAAACAGCGTGTTTAAATTCAACTTTCAAAAACGCTCGTGTTTTAAAGTTACCATGGCAACATCAACAGTTTTAAATATTGATCTAACCTGATAGGAGTACATACCTTGCAACGTCAGATAAATAAAATATTACTAACAAAAGTTTCAAAAGCTTTATTCAAATATTTGAAAATCTTAATGTTTTAAATGAATGTGAAAAATACAGTTGGTACAGTTTAAAATATTTATGCTTCCGTTTTTAAATCAGAGGAAATGCTGTTTAAATTAATACTACCGACATTCTCGGAAGCAAATGAGGCTGTACTTCCATTATTGATACTTGCAATAATGTTTAGACATTCTTCTTATTGGTAATACTCTCTTCGACGTAACCAGTCGCCACAGCTGCCGATTTCAATCCTACTTGTCCTTGAAATTGATCCACTGTCTTGCCACTGTTCACCATAATTAATTGTAGCGGACGTACGTCGAAACGCATGTCCCGTTTATTTCTCAGGACATGCCACTATTTTTAAACATCTGTACAAATTGACAGTGACGTATTTATGCGAGTAAATATTTATTGGAATATTTCTCTTCGCGCCAATATTGTAAAGTCAACAAATGTGATTATGGTTTATTTTTGACTGATTGCACAGTAAATGGACTGCCATAGAGTGAAAGCCACCAAAGCACAAACTTGGAGAAGATCCATCATGGACGAGATAATAGGTCAAGGGAAGCTTTGGAATGAGGTGAAGGCCTTAGGACAAAATAGAACCCGATGACGCGTTTTCACTGAAGCTTTATGCTCCACTTAGGAGCAGTTCACACTTGTAAGGTTTTTCCCCAGTATGCACTCTCAAATGTACTTTCAAACTACTTGCCTTAATAAATTGATTCAAACAAATTTCACACTTGTAAGGTTTTCCCCTGTATGTGTTTGCAAATGCATTTTCAAACTATCTGCTCTAGTAAATTGTGTACTTTATTATGATTTATCAAACGGCTTTGCTCAGAAAACTGTACAAGACAAATTTCACACTTGTAAGGTTTTTTTCCCGGTATGTGTCCGCAAATGAATTTTCAAATTGCATGCTGTAGCAAATGTCTTAAAGCAAATTTCACAATTGTAAAGTTTTTCCCCAGTGTGCACTCTCGAATGTACTTTCAAATTACTTGCTGTACTAAATTGATTAAAACAAATTTCACACTTGTAAGGTTTTTCCCCTGTGTGCACTCTAGAATGTACTTTCAAACTACCTGCTTTAATAAATTGCTTCAAACAAATTTCACACTTGTAATGTTTTTCCCCGGTATGTGTTTGCAAATGCATTTTCAAACTATCTGCTCTCGAAAATGTCTTAAAGCAAATTTCACACTTGTAAGGTTTTTCCCCCGTGTGTACTTTATTATGAGTTATCAAACTACTTTGCTGAGAAAATTGTACAAGACAAATTTCACACTTGTAAGGTTTTTCCCCGGTATGTGTTCGCAAATGAATTTTCAAACTACCTGCTGTAGTAAATGTCTTAGAGCAAATTTTACACTTGTAAGGTTTTTCCCCAGTGTGCACTCTCAAATGTACTTTCAAATTACTTGCTTGACTAAACTGATTAAAACAAATTTCACACTTGTGAGGTGTTTCCCTTGTATGTGTTCTCAAATGAACCTTCAAATTATCTGCTTTAGTAAATGTCTTGAAACAAATTTCACACTTGTAATGCTTTTCTCCAGTGTGTATCTTCTTATGCTTTATCAAACTGCTTTGCCGAGGAAACTGGACAAGACAAATTTTACACTTATAAGGTTTTTGTTCTATCTGAACTTTTACACTTTTGTTTAATATGGTTTCTTCCGCATGTATTTGTTGTTCTTTATGGTATGAATGTGTAAGTGATGTTTTTTTAGTTTCCATTTGATCGTTGATTTGGGGGAAACCTAAAATATAAAACAAACCATATAGGGGAGTGCATATAGATTTTCACTTCGGAAAAAATCAAATAAGATATAACTTTTTGTAATTTCATTAAGAAATGTTTAATAAACAACATATCAAAAAGTTCTACTCGAGAAGTGGGTGTTTCATTTTTTATTAAACAAATGAACTGCTAAATTAGATGTTTTTTTTAAATAACTCCGAAAATATAAATTTTAGAAAATAACTGACTTGTCCATTGAAAAATTCAGAAAATTTTACAAAATAAACCTTATATAAAGATTTTTCTAAAATTAAATCTATAGCTTCTATATTTTTTTATTTATAACGCTAAAGTCACCCTTCTCACAAACATTGACTGCGTTCACCAGATGCAAACACATTCACAAATGTTTGCGCTTTGATTCTAAACTTGTTGACAGCGAACTGAACGGTTGGTTGTTTAGGTTAAAATTTGACATTTTGCTTGCTTGGTTTGAACGTAACCTAAAATAAATTTTCTCAATAAATACGTTTTTGAATTTATTTTTTTTATTAAAGGAAAAAAGAAAATTTATTTAATAGATAATAACGTAGCAGAATGTCTTCAGTAGCCTTTATTTTATATATAAAACTCTTATCAATATATTTTACAATATATACAATTTAAATTCCCGCCATATTATTATTTCAACACGTTTGCAAAGTTCAACTTAAATATCTTATGTTTGCAAAAATGGCGACCGCTTTCCAAACATGTTTGACGTTAGCAAGTCGTTCAGAACCATAAAGCGCAAATTGATTGCCAACGTTTGCATCTGGTGAACGCGCCCATTGGCGCACTGTTGTAAACTAGCGTTCGGCGAAGTGCATGGTTGAGTTATGTCAAAATAATTCTGTAACTAATGGATCAAACGAAATTTTTCAAATTGGACATAAAAAAAGAACAATTAACCTATCTTATGGTTATAATAAAAAGAAGTAAAATGTATGGGCATAAGTACGGTTTGGGCGGAAAGTGAGACTTATAGGTCTGGATCCCGCGCATGAAAAAAAAAGTTGATTAATAGCAAGCTGAAAATTTGTTAATAGCTTAAGGGTGTCTAGTCGGACAAACTTTGATATATGGGAACACTGGAACAGGGTAAGTTTTAATTGTGGAACAGGTTAAAAATTTGGAACGGTCAGACCACGAAAACGGCACATGTATTTTGTCCGACAGAACAGACTTAAACTCTCCGAACAGAGATTAAACTCTCATGCAAAAATCAGACTGCTATTTATCACCAAATGGGCGTTTTAATGAGTGGAACATGTAGAATATGTCAAATGACAGGAATTATGACAGGTGATAAATAGCAGTCTGATTTTTGCATGAGAGTTTAATCTCTGTTCGGAGAGTTTAAGTCTGTTCTGTCGGACAAAATACATGTGCCGTTTTCGTGGTCTGACCGTTCCAAATTTTTAACCTGTTCCACAATTAAAACTGCCCCTGTTACAGTGTTCCCATATATCAAAGTTTATCCGACTAGACACCCTTAAGCTATTAACAAATTTTCAGCTTGCTATTAATCAACTTTTTTTTCATACGCGGGATCCAGACCTATTACATGAATTTTGTTTAAAAATGATCTAAAAATGTGTACATAACTAATACAATTTTACTTATAAAACTCTCCAATTTGCACAACTTACCTCTCAAACATCTTACTAAACGATGTTTTATTCAGACAAAATCTCAAAAATTTAACTCAAATGATACATCTAAAAAAATATAATTTTTGAAAACTTTGTAGTTTTACAGAATTACTACCATTTTAAGACAATATTACTCAAGTTTGAACAGATTTATTACAATTTTATAGGTGTTTTTTTTAAAGCTTAGGATGCAATATTTAAAATGCACTTAATTATTTTACTTTAGAAACGAAACAAACAATTTCGCTTTGAGAAAATTAAGAAAGATAAAATAATGTAATAAAAAAACCGAAAATTTCCTGCTAAAAAAATGTTTATACAAAGTGATCAAAACTTTTTTCTGTAAAATTTACCTAAAATAAATTTAATAATAAGCTTCAACAATAATAAATGTTCAACAAAAAATTTTTTTGTGCTCTTATACAGTATGTCGGCGTAAATTGGAACCTATTGATAACTTTTTTATTATCAGTTTTACGAAAACAAGTTATTCTTTATAAAATACTCTTCATCATATATAATCTGAGATGCAACCATAAGATATCAAATTTTATTAATTTTATACGAGGTATGTCAAAAAATATGAATTTCACTCAAGAGTAAAGCACCTTTAAATTTCACAATATTAAAAATTTTAGTTAAAAAAAGTTGTTTGGAATTAAAAACTAAGTTCCAATGTTCAATTACGTCCTTCTAATTGAAATATTATGCACTATAAGGGCACTTAACTGTTAAACGAAATTCATATTTTTTTACATACCTCGTATAAAATTGAAAAAGTTTGATATATGATGGTTGTATCTTAGATTTTAGACCAGGTAGAGAATTTTATGCGGAATAATTTTTTTTGTAAAATTGATAATAAAATAATTATCATAAATGTAATAAAATGATGATAGGTATCGGGTAATTTAAGAAAAAATTGAATTTTTTTTTCTTAATTAGGATATCATTGTATATTAAAACATAGTTTTTAATTCCAAATAACTTTTCATAATAACAATTTTTATTATTCTGGAATATAAAGGTACTTTAAAAAACTCATACAGAAGTAAAAACTTAAACTTGTATTCGGGTCGGGTATAAAATCGTTTATTAAAAAACTATCTAAAAAGTCATCCAAACGGATTGCAAAACGTTTTCGTTCTAATTCAGAACATATTCAGTGCATTCTGCTGAGTAGTTTGAAACTAGCACACTATTCAAAGTGGTAACCCCATAATATATGGTTTAAATATCTTATTTTAGCAAAACATGGTGACTACAAGTCGATGTTATTAGATATAATAGAACACATGCTCAAAGGGCAACATGGTTCCCTGCTCGAAAATGCTAGGTACTTGCCAGTTCAATGGGCACAGACCAACTGTGCCAACAGTTATATAAGGGTTGGGCCAATGGGTAAATAAAAGGTAAAATGTTTGTGGATATGTATGTATGTAAGTAGTGAAGTGGACAGTGGAAATGGATGGAATCGTTTCCACACTGTGACAAATGAAGGTTTCAGTCAAAAATGTAGAGAAATGAAAGCCAGATGTTTATACTATTCCATATAATTAGCGGATACGTTTCGTTCTAAGTTTTCAGAACATCATCGGAGTTCTCCGATCGACTGCGTGAAAATGACTGTCAGATATTTTGTGTTTAATTTTTAAACAGATGTGTTACAAATAAGTTTTTAAAACTTGACGATGACTAACTGTCATCCCGTTAGTCAACATCAGTATCATTTATTATTATAAGAGTGCTTATACTCAGTACCCTCATTGTTTAACTGTGTTATTTCTACATGTTGGCTGTGTATTTTTTTGAAGTTGTACTTCTTTAGGCACGAGGGTGAATTTTTATTTTCCCGGGCGCATGCGCACACCGACAGTATGGTATTATACGGGATTATATATAATACGGGTGTTATACGGGATCTGATTGGGTGTTAAAATCATCTGTCAATAATTGTTCAATATGGAGATTATGGATAAACAAGTGTATATTAGTTTTTATTGTTGTGATGGCAGAGAAAAAAAAAAGAAGTTTATAATTGTAGTGACTTTTTAAATAGTTTTTAAAAGCGACAGGTACATAATAATTGTAAATGTTTCAGTATCCTAATAAAAAACTTCTTGAGTACCTACCTACTTGGAAAATTTAAAAAGAACCTACCAAAATAGTATGTAATGCTTTGATTTACATAATTTGATAACCATCAAAATTTCTATCAATATTCACCTAATATATTGTTATTCCACAAAATATTCCTTTAATTCCACAAAAATCAAACTAATTTGATTAAATTCATATAAGTAATAAATAACTGTCAAAAAGTTTATGGCGTAAACGTTCAGTTGTTGTATATTTCCACATGACAGAAACGCGAAGATGGCGCAATGGGAAAGCACCTCGATTTTCGATCGGCGGGATCGACCGGAAGCAGGTTCGATCTCCAATGCCAGTTACTATTTTTTTTATACATTTTATGATTGTAAGTATATTATTATATAATTTTTTTCAGAAAATACGTATTTAGTTAAAAATTTTGGCAACAATTATTGTTCAGAAATCATTTCTTTGTGGCATTTTTCAATGTGTTTGTGTGTGTTTTATCCTTTTATTTTTTTTTAATTTTTGGTATTGTTTTAATAAAAATTTTTGGAAAGTAGTAAGTATTAAAATTAGTTTAATAGTTAAATTAAATATAAATAAACTGTTTAAAGTGTATTGATTTCTTTGAAATCATATATTAGAAGTATAACTTTTTACGTGCGTACAAAGTACACACATTCTTCTTTTTATGTGATGTTTTTCACTTTTCTTATTTTAAAATCAGTTTTATGCACTTCCATAAGCTTTACAAAGTGCAAACTGCATAATCAACATTAATGTTACGAATCAAACAGAAACTCTGTGGCAGTTTTTTACATTCACTTTTTATACAGAAGTTATGTTCCTGCTAGGCTTGTTATTGATCAATTTACCTGTTATATTATGTGATTTGTAAACCGATGGTCCAGTCTCTTCTAGATCTGTTGCTTTTAACATGTTGACGGACAGAACATCTATAGACGTCTAATTTCCATTGATTTAATGTGACACAACGTCTATAGACGTTGCATTTTGCCCTATTCTACTTTGCAAAATACATATAGTGTCACAACACTTGCTTATACATTTGACGCATTGTCCGTCAACATGTTAACATCTAGACATTATATACTTCTCATATACTAGGACTGATGATGTTCTGAAAACTTAGAACGAAACGTATCCGCTAATTATATGGAATAGTATAAAAATCTGGCGGGAATAAAGACGGCAATTATTCCCAAAGAATACCCAGATATATCTGTAATGGAAAAAGACGTTGGGGCAATAAAAGAAGCCCTAATTAAACTTATTGATGAGGTTCCTTGCTCAACTCGTTACGAAGGTCATCGGCTCATGGATAGATACTATGGGTTGATATGTGCTGACGAGGAGTCCTTTAAGAATCCCAGAACTCCCAGAATCGAAGCGTGTACTGATGTACCTTCCAGAGACTAAAAATAAGGAACTGAAGGTGCCACCGACACGAATTGGAAAACAAAATCCTGAACTAAGGACCAGTCGTTGGGCAATTCTGAGTTCCAAACCAGCAGCTGATGGAGGACTGCATATGAGTCTCCGAACTGATAAGGAGTCAGAGGCACAGCTCGAAAGGTTCAATGGAAGCCTTATTACCTTCTCCAGCGAGCAAGTACTATACCGTTGGAAGAGGGTAAAGCAAGACAGGCAGGGAACATTGGGGAACCAAAACCTGCAACAATTACTTCCGAACCGCAGGAGGCCGAAGGGGACTCTATGCAGGTGGAAAAAATTACAAGAGGGCCTGTTAGAGACCCAAAAAATGAATAAACTGCAAAATTAAGATCATACAGATCAATTAGCAGCACAAAAAACAGCTTCGGCACTTTTGTGCCAGGAAGTAGCTGAGAAGAACATTTATATGGTACTTATTCAAGAACCGTAGATAAATGAAGGTAAGATACTGGGATTGAATGTTACGGAATGGGAACTAATTTTGGGAGTACCTGACAATAAAATCAGAACTTGTATCTTTTGTAGATCTGACCTTAACCTGCTACCAGTTATGGAGCTCTGTAGGGGAGACATGACAGCTGCCAGAATTAAACTGAATTGCAATGGGTTGGTTACAGAGTTTATTGTTCCGTCTCTTTACCTTCCTATTGACACTAAAGAGCAACTTCCAGGGACTAACCTAGAGCACCTTCTAGAATACACTAATAATAAGCACACAGAGCTTATCATTGGAGTCAACTCCAACGCTCACCACATCATTTGGGGGAGCAGAGATACAAACAATAGAGGTAAGTTACTTTTTGAGTATCATTGCACTACTGAACTTCTGAATCTTCTGAACACGGGTAATAAGCCCACCTTCAGGACATCAAGAGAAGAATCACTGATCGACATAAGCCTATGCTCTATGGGGATTGGGAACATAATATCTGACTGGCATGTGTCGGATGCGTTATCCTTATTGGATCATGCATACATATGCTTTGAGATAAACTCAGTCAAACCAGAACCAAGGTTCTATAGAGACCCTAAGGTGACCGATTGGGAATCCTTTAAGAGTGATCTTGGAACAAGGGTACGGAATTATCCTAACAGACCAAAAAACAACGTTGAGGTTGAGATGGCAGTAGACTGGTTGCAGCTTGCAGCATGCAATAGTCGTCTCATATGAGGAAAACTGCCTGTTAAAAGAAAGTCGTCCTCCCAGGCAAGTAACTTGGTGGAATAAGGAGCTGTCTGATCTCAAAAGAGAAATAAGACGGCTCTTTAATAGGGTGAAGAAATCAGGTGATTGGGAAGCATATAAGGCTAAACTGAAAACCTATAATAAGAAAATCCAATCCGCTAAGGAAAGATCCTGGAGAGAATTCTGTGAAAACATTGAAAGTGTACCTGAAAGCGCCAGGGTTAACAGAATCCTCAAAAGAGATAACATTAACAAACCCGTGTCAATGAAATTGTCCAATGGGAAGTAAAATCACTCTTCTGTCGGCGCTTTGATCTCAGGAAGTAATACCAACAGTAAGCAATTGGTAATTCACCAGTGGTGGATGCGGGTTTTCCCTGTTAAAAGCCCTACGTTTCTATGCGAATAGCAATGCGAGAGTGGGGCAAAAGCGACTGCCAACATTGCGCGGTCGCCATGCATGACTACAGATTTTACTTCCAATTTTTCAGAGAGTGGTTCTACTGTCCCTCTTTATACTGTGACACAGAGAAGGAGGCTGTAGAGCATCTTTTGAGTATTCACTTTCCAGGGTCGACGCAGTTGACTGGTAATAACAATTATCAAGCAAACAATAGCCCAACCAAAAGGGACTAGCTGACCTCCTAGCCATGCTCTGGGATACATTCCCAAAGCTTGGAGAAGGGCAAGGGTGTCGTTTATTCCCAAACCAGGAAAAACAGACTTCACCTTAGCAAAATCCTACAGGCCTATAAGTCTGACCTCATTCATGTTGAAAACCATGGAAAAAATCTTGAATGAACACATCAAGAAAAACAATCTAAATGAAAATCCACTGCACCAACGACAATGGGCGTATCAGGCAGGGAAATCAAAAATCTGGAGCTACAAAACTATAATCCATTTAACCATTATCGCCGAAATGGTTTATGTAGTTGTTGTGGTTACGACACTAAGTTTGATCGGGCAATCCGAGTTTATTTGCCGGCCATAATTATTAGGATGGCTGGGATGAACTCGGATTGTCTTATCACAAGTCTGGTGTCTGACCTAACTACTAGATCATTTGGGAGAGAATGCGATAAAGACGACCATTTATAACGCTTAAGTGTAATCGAGAAACATTACATTCAACTTCATACATTTAATTTATAAAAAACTTTAAAAAACTCCTGATACAGGAATAAAAAACCGCTAAACACTGTAAAAAGAGTGGCGCATACAATATTCCAGCTACAAAAGAGCTGATATGAATATTACGTGGCGTGAAAATGTATTTTCATTTTGATGGAAAATAAAATTCTAGTTTTATTTTGAAAGATTGTTCCATAAGATTTGCTAAATTTGAAGTAAAACGTGCCACAAAAGGATGTACTCTGATACAGTTTGCATTTTGAACCTCTTTTGTGGCGTGTTTTACTTCAAATTTAGCAAATATTATGGAAAAATCCTTCAAAATAAAAGAAGAATTTTATTTCCCATCAAAATGAAAATACATTTTTGTGCCACGTAATATTCATATTATCAGCTCTTTTGTAGCTGGAATATTGTATGCGCCACTCTTTTTTATGGCGTTTAGCAATTTTTTATTTTTGTATAAATAATACCGTCGATAGATAAATATACAAGGTTCATATTTACCTATACCTCGTCCAATTTACTTACCGTTGCACTTCATCCGCGCCATAGCCTGTGACACGATACCAACACGAAATATCTAGGCGGTAGGTGTGTTCCCCTTTAGAATCATTTTGATTCTAAAAAAGAACACACCCACCGCCTAAATATTTCGTGTTGGTATCGTGTCACAGGCTATGGCGCGGATGACGTGCAATGGTAAATAAGTTGGACGAGGTATAGTATAATTTAATAATTAGTTATTAATATTGATTAAAAGTAAATATACCTTGTATATTTATCTATTAACGGTATTATTTATATTAGGTGAGGGTAGGAGTTGTCAGCGACAAGTCGTCCAGGGTATCTGCGAAAGCACTTAATATAGGTATAAGAAGTACATTTTGTTTGAAGTCAAAAACGAAATTATATTAACAACGGCTAAGAAATCTTCATCTTCTGTGATATCTCCATCATCAAAATCAAAGACACCCTTATTAGCAGTAGTGATTATTATTAGTATAGATACGAAATTATAATAGATTATTACTGCAAATAATGTTATCTACGACTACAAATTTGTAGAAAGAACAATACAATATATACACTCACCGGCACAAAATTCCGCCACCCAAAATTTTTGATTAAGTTTGATAATTTATAACTTTATTATTTGTACTCCGATTTTCAAGATTCTTGCAGCAGTTTGTAGGTACGTGTATTGATATCGTTTGGTGTTATTCCAACACAAAAATTTTGCTTGCATTGCATTATATGGGGGTGAATGGAAGTATTGTATTTCCTCCTAACATTCTGTGGAAAAATGGAAGGGCTGGTTTTGTTTCATAGTCCTGTCATATTATCCCGGAGGTATCACTAAAATTTTGTTTTTTGAATTATCCGAATATCTCTTTTCTTGTAAGAACTGTACCTACCATTTTTTGTAAATAAAAACAATGATTGACTCACAAAATAGAGGTTGGATTGATAAGATTAGAATGGCCCGCATGCAGCCCAGATCTCAATCCTATTGAGTATTTATGGGATGAATTAAAAAAAGCTATTCGCCCTCATCCTAGGCCTCCAGAAAATTTGGTACAGTTATGGCCCTCTTAGAGGAATATTGGGCTATTCCCGAGGCAAGGATAACACATCTTTATTTGATGCCAAACAGATTGCGAGCAGTCGTTGCTGCAAGAGGTGGACATACATGCTATTGAATTGTTTGGTTTTGTTGTTAATTTTAGGGAGTTTGATATTTTTAATTAAAAAAACCTTCAAAGCAGTGTTTTTATTTACAGCTCTTACAAGAAAAGAGATATTTGGATAATTCAAAAAACAAAATCTTATTGATACTTCCAGGATAATACAAAAGGAGTATGAAACAAAATCAGCCCTCAAAATTTTTCCACAAAATTTTTTAAAGTTAAGAGAAAATACAAACCCTTCCATTCACCCCCGTATAATGCCATCTAAGCAAAAAATTTTTATTACCGGAATAATAAAAAACGACATCAGTACATGTACCTACAAACTGATGCAAGAATCTTGAAAATTGGAGTACACATAATAAAGTTATAGATTGTCAAACTTAATCAAAAATTTTGGGTAGCGGAATTTTGTGCCAATGAGTGTAGATGCCTCAGAAGCCAATCCATGTTAAGTCAATAAATGTCTGAAATGAGATAATAAGGTGTTTGTAAAAATAGTTGTGGAAATATTACGAGGAGACTTTAAAAATAAATAAACCATCTTTATTGCTCCATCAATATAAGTATTACATAAGTATATTCATAAATACAAACAAGGGCAAACTATTTGTCCTTGGCGCATTTTTGGTGTTACATCCCATAAGTAATTTTTAGGGAGAACTTGACTTACACTGTTCAACTTCTGAAGCATCCATATAGGGCAATAACTAGGGTTGTTTTAATCTGGAATGTTCTTGATAATATTTAATTTAAAACCAGAAAGTCAGGTTACAAATCTCTAATAATTTAACACTGCTAGACAGATGGTTAAGTGTTAAGCATGCATTGAACAACGCAATATTAAGTTTAATTTAAGATTATTTTTAATCTGAAGATAATCTCTAATTGAACAATCGACCCTAAGTGTCTCACCTGAATCATCTTCTTGTGTTTCCTTTTTAACATCTTTTATATCTACTTCTGTGGATAACTCACTTTGCACATATCGTATGACTTCACTACTAAGTTCATTGTCATATTCGTCAGGTTCTTTCTTAATTTCTGCTTTAATGTCCATTATAGTCTTGTCTTGCCTCACAGAGGGTTAATTATATTATTTTAAAATTTTAAAGAAACAACAAACAACAACGACACATCGACATCTTTGACTACATAACCTTAACCTTATCACTTATCAATTTCTTCTCTCTTCGTTGCTATTGGCCTCGACAAGGGTCTCGTGCCTTTCAGCATGCAGCCACTGCCATTCATTTCGACGCTCTCAAGCCAAAACGGCATAAACGACATTAACTTGATTTTTCAGGAAACACAAAAAACTGATTATTTTTATTTTTACCAATTCTGCTTATCTGCATAGTGACTCAAAAAAATTGATGATTTTTTTTTTCAAATTTTAATATTTTGCGAACATGACTGTAGCTGAAAATACTATCTGAAATAAATTAAAAACTAGAAAATGGCGCTTTTGTGTCCAATCAAGATATAACATTGGTGAATATGCCAAACTTACCTCTGGCGTTTGTGTCGATCGCATAAGGTTAGCCAATATGGCGCTTAAAAGGGATATATTCCATTAATGAAAAAAAAAAACGAAAATTAAAAATTGTCGTTTATGCCAACAAGAAAAATTATGAAATTACGAAGATTTTCGATAAGCTTTATTTTTTTAAACCAAAAATACATTCTAAGTTAAAAACAATACCCTAAATTCTTTAAACATGTTTTTGATGCTATGAAATACTTAAAAGAAATAATTCGCAAATAGAAGCGGATATCTAATAATAGCGGATTCTAATTCATAATCACTGTCAATATTTGGCTCAACATCATTATTGATTTGATTGCTTGTATTTTCCTTATTTTGATCACTACTTATACCGGCACCCAAACCATTATCTGCTGCTAAGTTGAAACATGATGTGAGATCGTGACTAAATATTTCTTCTTCTACTGCAACGTCTGGTGGTTCCTCAAAGATGATAATGTCATTGCTAAAAGCTTCTGCAATGTTGGCATTATAAATATCATAAACCTCTAAGGGAAATATAGGGGAATTATTGTCAGTCTGTATATCATTTTTAATGCTTCGGTCTATATTTTATTGTCATTTAGTAAGGCCATTATTTTTTTACTTCTGCTATTCATCTGCAACAAAAAAATGGCATAAACGCCAAAAATCGATCGCCATTTTTAGCTATATAAAATTGATTTGAACTATATGCTGTAATACAAAAGGAATTGTTCATCACACTAGTACAAAGTTACAATAGAAAATTTTAAAACAAACTTTTTATTTGCGCAATTTTTAAATAAGAAACCTCCATAAGAATACCATTGAGGAATGGCGCTTGTGTCAACCACGATGTAAATATTTGGTTTTGGCATAAACGCCTCATAGTTTTAAGAGAATTTCAGTATATTTACGCTTCAAAAATCAATACAGATTGAAAATATTGCAGAGGTAAGTAATATCATGTTACTTATCCATAAAAATTGTAAAAATACATACCTTTACTATTATTACTGGACCGAACTGTACACAATGATAATCTTACGGGCACTGGCGATTATGTCAATCGGTGTTCACGTCGGTGTTCACGTGCGTGACTAGACTGGCGTTTATAAAAATTTTAAACCAATATTACCCCTATTTCACTTTGTCTGGGGTTATACCGCGTTGACTGTCTGGTGCGGAAATTAAAATCCTATTTTTTGGTGCAGCTAACTAAAAAGTGGTCATTTTGGCGTTTATGCCGTTTTGGCTTGGCAGCGCCGATTTCTTCCCTGAAGAGGCAGTCAGAAGGCGCACTTGCGTGCATCTGACTCCTCTGAGGAAGGGCTTAATACAAGACTCAACTTTCTGCGTGTTCCTATTATTGGCTTCTACATATTTTGGAAGGATAGAGAAAATACAAAAGTGTACCAGTTTCACATCCCACGGCGTATACAAGAAGGTAACTTTGCAGAAGGTTTGCGCCAGGCGGGATAGGAAACTATAAGCAAAGTCGATATAGCATTTGATCTTGCATCACTTGCATGCCGAACTGCCCCAAATTTTATTTTTCTAATTTTTAGTTGGGGTCAAGAGTAGTGTAAATTTAAAACCGCGACTGAATTCCGCTGTTGTGTTAGTCACCATCTTCATTTTAAACGAGAACCGTTTTTGCTCAATATCTCCGCCATTTTCAACATTTCGACAAAAAGTGTAGGAACTGAAATTATGAAAAATGCGGATATTTATAATTATTTCGTTTATTATAATTTGTTTTGTACTGTCTATATTTTCCGAGTTATGGGGGAAAATATAGTTACAGCTAGAGCATAATTATTGAATTATCCCGTTTATTATTAGTTTTACAACAAAAATGTACCTATATAAAAATGAAGAGATATCTATATATTTTATACAATTTTAATCATTTTAATTTTTTTTGCTAAAATCAATATTTTAAGTTAGTACCTAGGTACGCCAGTCATATGAGAGCAAGAACAGGATATTACCTCCGAATTCTATGCTACTGCATGGATTTTAATGACAATTTGGGAATAGCCTCTACTTTTCTCCTAATTCAAAGTTTACTGTATGTAATGTGGCACTTTTATCTTGGGGGCGGTTCCCACCGCACCCATATAAAAAAATTCAGGGGGGGGGGGCAGACGTGAAGATTTTGCACATTACATTTTGTACACGTCGGATAACAATACATAGTTTAAAGCACCCGAAAAGCAGGGGGGCACGGCCTCCACCTACCCATGGGTATGGGCGCCTATGTTCCCACCCCTTTAAGTGGAAAATTTTTTGGTGAAAATAACCACGGAATTGGCTACCCAGCTAGCAAGATAACGTTACATTAACGTTAAATTTAGGTTTTTTTGTATTGTTACGTAACATCTATCAAAAAATGACGTTACTGATACGAAATTTTAATACGTATATTATACGTATGAATTTATTCGTTTCTGAAACGTGGCTCTTTGGTAGGTTTTAATGCGTATGAATTTATTCGTCTCCAACACGTGGATTTTTGGTAGGTATAGACACGTATAAGATCTCGTTTGAAATTGCAGCGCCATCGCGGATTTATTTTGAACCTTTCATTAATACCTAACCTTACATTTCCGTGATTAAAATCGTGTTTGTTTTTATGGAGTATGGAGTTATGTAAAAAAAAATCGAATTATTATTGTTGTGTGCCTCAATGTGATTCTTGGATAAAGCGTACCTAATAGTAATTTATCGTTTCATTCGTTCCCTAAATAGGATAAACAATATAGAATTCTATTCAATGACAGTTTAGTTGAAAACGAAATGTATGGAAATATCTTCTAAAAATGGGGAAGCAGTCTAGTCCTTATATGAAAGTGTGCAGTTTACGAATGAAGATTACTTCAAGGGTATGTTTATGTATTGTAATATAAAGTAGCTATTAATAATTTTGTCTCTTTATCTCACATAAAAGTCAAATATATAATAAAAATGTTTATTTCAAATATTTAATAAATTTGTCAGCATATGTATGTGGTTTTATTTACACAATAATTTTAAGTCCTATTTATAAATATCATTTATACCGAAAATTCTCCTAAAAAGTGACGTTAAAAAAATTACGTAGAAATAACGTAAAATTGTTACGTAACATCGCTGTGACTTTTTTACGTATATTTTAGGTAAAATTTGATGTAACATTTGTCGTAACTTCTCCCAAAATGTTGACGTTTGTTTGACGTTATATATACGAACACTGTTAGCTGGGTAGAAAATCAAATTCTAAGCAAAAACTGTTTTATATATTTTTTTGAAAACTCAATACTTACTTTTTGAGTTATTCGTGGTTGAAAATTAGAATTAAAATTAAATGTGTCATTGAAAAATGACACATTTTCGGACGGATTTTTGCGAATACCTTAAAAGCTACGCATCTAACTAAAAAACTTTATAAAATATTTTTGTAGCTTATAAAAAAGCAAAGAGACTCGTTTCTTCAAAAACCTTCTAGTTATAACAAAAAGTTTTATATAGGGTGTCCCAAAAGTAGTGGAACGGTCGAATATTTCGCGAACTAAACATCGGATCGAAAAACTGAAAAATACATGTTCAATAATTTTCAAAAATCTATCCAATGACACCAAACACCAACCCCCACTACACCCCCTGGAGGTGGGGTGGGGGGTAACTTTAAAATCTCAAGTGGAAACCCCTAGTTTTTCTTGCAGATTTGGATTCGTTACGTAAAAGTAAGCAACTTTTATTCAAGACATTTTTTCGAACTGTGGATAGATGGCGCTATAATTGGGAAAAACGATTTATCCTGATACCATAGGTAAATTATAGAAACGGTCTAATATCTCTAGAAATACACTTCCAAATGAGAAACCAAAAAACAGGTTTTTAATATTTTTCGAAAACCTATCGATAAACACCAAAATTGACCCTCCAACCCACGCCCTGGAGACGGAGTGGGGGTTAAATTTAAAATCTTAAATAACAACCCCCACTTTTTATTGCAGATTCGAATTTGTCATGAAAAATTAAGCAACATTTATTCGAAACATTTTTTAAAATTGCTGATAGATGGCGCTAATAAATCGTATTTTTCCAATTAAAGCGCCATCTATGAACAATTCTAAAAAATGTCTTGAATAAAAGTTGCTTACTTTTACGTAACAAATCCAAATCTGCAAGAAAAACTAGGGGTTTCCATTTGAGATTTTAAAGTTACCCTCCACCCCACCTCCAGGGGATGTAGTGGGGATTGGTGTTTGGTGTCATTGGATAGATTTTTGAAAATGATTGAACACGTATTTTTCAGTTTTTCGATCCGATGTTTAGTTCGCGAAATATTCGACCGTTCCACTACTTTTGGGACACCCTGTATAAAAAGAGATACTTATGGTCGTTGAAAAAATTTTCTTTTTTTGATGCTTGCTCAAATCGGTGTATTCAACTTGAAATAATAGAGAAACGGTCGATTTCAGGTTTATAATGCTACCAATACCTTTTATAGTGCTTGAAAAGATCTTATTTGGCAACATTAAATGTCGATTATGTTCAAACTAAGCCAGATATGCTGCAAAAAATTGCTACATTTAACTCCTCATCTACCAAAATTTAAATCCATCGTTTTTCTTCCACAATACCTTTTATTATAGTGTTTTCTATATTTATAAAGTTGGATGGGTTTAAAATAAATGGTTTTTGAAAAAAATAAGATCAAATTATAGAGCGCATTTTTAAATTTTCTTAAAAATCTTCCTTTTTCTCCATGTAACTTGAAAATGATAAGAGCCCTAATAACACAAAACATTCCAGGAATGTTCCTAGAAGGTACACACAGGACATTGAAAACATTCCTGGAATGTCCCCAAAAGCACACGAATGTCCCTGGAAAGTGGTGTGTCAGCATTTTAAACATTCCTTTGAATGTCTTGTTGGAACATTCCATGAATGTCTACGAATGTTCTTTGGACATTCACAGTATATTTTTTAGACTGAATGTCTTGTTGGAACATTCCATGAATGTCCACGAATGTTCGTACGACATTCACAGTATATTTTTTAGACATTCACTGAAATATATCGTCAGTGATGTGACAATACCTCCTATTGGGACCGTGCAAGTTCGGCAAAGCGACACCTATTTCTACGCTCTGCAACTTTATTCGCACTTTTAATTATATTGGCCAATTATATTTAGTCCTGGTTACTGGATAATTTTCAAGGCCATAGTCCAAAAAAATAATAAGAAGAAAAAATATGATTCAGGTTATGTTATTAAAACGTAAACAATTGTATGTAGTAAATAAAATTAGTTATTAAAATGCAGTACTGCAAGCAAAATACAATTAATTAAATTTACCTTTATATAATAATTGCATATCATGTCAATATTGTGGACCAACATAAAATTTTTCTTCTTCAATGACAGTAGATATGAAATGTACGTCAATTTGACAATTTCAATTGAAAATATGAATTATTTAAGAAAGTTGCAATATTTCTCCGCTATTCGCGCACGATCGTTTTTTAATTCCCTTTCAAGTACTTGCACAATTGCACACCGCGAATATGTTTTTTCATGAGTTTTGCAGGAGACGAAAAACATTTTTTAAGGCCACCTCCTGTTTTCATACGTAAGTTTTGACTTGTTTTGTAGTAAATAGATAATTGAATTTACTACAAGATAATCTTTGTAGAACACTTCGCTCAGCTGATTCTAAAAAAAATTAAAATAAATGGTAATTTTTCTATCCTTTACAATTAGCAATCAGAAGAAATATTATTTACAGGTAATAATATGGATAAATAATAATAAAATAAATATTAAATAATATTTAAATAAATAATAAATCATATTTTGTATTTTGCCAATGACGTCCGATGTGGAAGTAGAAACCTTAATAAATTATTTCCTTATTTTCCAATTAGTAGAGTTGATTACAAAAATGCCACAAAGAAATAGCTTTTTCACAAACAAATAAGTATTAATTTTATTATATTTTATTGTTTTTATTATTTACTTTAACATAAGATTTTAACTTAATTCTTGTTTTCTATTTCTTATGTTTTTATTTATTCACATTGAATATTAATCAAATAATTAAACAATGTCAACTGAGATCTCTGATGTAGATAATGAAGTGCAACGGTATCTATATTGTCCGGACTGTATTATTAATTAGGTTAAGCATATTACCTGTGTGACATAAGCTATTGGAACAGCACAGTCTCTCAATTAACAGATGAAAGTGAAGTTCTGTCAACATCTTTTTCTAAAAAATGTTTTGAACCAGGGGCGGCCCGTCGGGGTAGGCAAGGTAGGCGCCGCCTACCCTCTTCAAATGTAGTACAATAATATAAATTATTAATATAAATTACTTATTTCAAAATTGTAATTTATAAATTTTGACACAATACCTACAATAAAATAGCAAAAATTATCCAAATTATTTTTAAAAATATCCAAAAAATTTTCTCCGTAGTTATAATTATTGTACGCTCCTTGTAGTGTCAGTAGTACTGTATAAGATTTTATATTCTTCCTGGGTCAGGCACTTGAAAACGTAGCCTGAAATAGAACAACGCCAATACCAAATTGACGTGCGATCTTTCTCTGTTTACGCGAGCAGGCCTGCTACAGGTCTGCTGGTAACGACCGTATTCTACGATTTTGAAAGGGGGCGAATAGGCACAGAGTCTTATAGCCGGACCTACAAAATTTTATCAGTTGCTTCTCTTGTGTCTTGTGAAACTGTTTTAAATAATTGTTGTTGATTTTGGCTGTTATTAGTAGGTTAAGTATTGAATAAAACTAGGTAGGACAATTTAAATTTGTTTATGAAAACTGAATAATAAACAGGTAAATTTTATATTAATTTAGTAATAATTCACTAACGACAAATAAATCTGTGAATAGTTATTTGTCAGTCGTCCATTATATTTTTATTGTGTTTCAATACAATTTAGATAATTTAAAGTTAAACTGACGAATTGTGTTATTAGATTATATAGATAATTAAAAATTTAAAGCGAGGTTAATTGTTAACTTATCAATTTATTCGAAGAGTAAATTATTATTTGATACATAAATAAAATAAGTAATATTTAACGTTGTTGAAACGTAGGTGTGTTAGTTTTATTGGTGGAAAAACTTTAGTCATCGAATATGAATATTTTAAACGATGTAATATGCAGTTTGATTGAGACGCCTTTTTCAAGGCGCCAAAATCAAGAAAGATCAGAAATTATTTCAATGGACCGGCCTTTACTAAATTTAACAATTTTATCCACAGATAAGACAAAAGACAATCGACCATTTTCGAGATCGTTTAAAACCATATGGTATGAAAATCATAAATGGCTAAGCGGAAGTTATTTTAAAAATTCATTTTTCTGTTGGCCTTGTCTGTTGCTCTCAAATTTGAAGCAAAATGTTTGGGTGAGTCAGGGATATTCAGATTTGAAAAATTTATCAGCTAGTGTAAAAAAACATGAATCTTCGAAAGAACATTTAAACAATTGCTTAGGTTTAAAACGGTTAGAAAAAAATAAACAAACTATTGACAGTGCTTTAGCTGGATAAATTTCTCTATCTAATAAGATATTATATAATGAAGAAGTTGAAAAAGATTGAAGAAGTTGAAGAAATTGATGTTACAATCCTGTTAGTAAAACAAGAACTTGCATTTCGCGGTCGTGATGAGAGCAATAATTCTTCAAACATGGGTAATTTTAAAGAAATTTTTAATTTAGTAGTTAAACGCGATCAGGAAATCCAGGATCATGTTAAAAAATAGAAGGGGTGTTCACGGGTTTGTCAAAAACAATACAAAATGATTTAATAGATTGCCTTGCCGATTACGTAAAAAATGAAATTTCAACAGAAATTAATGAAAGTCAATTTTTTTCTATACTAGCGGACGATACTACTGATAATAACCGAAAAATCACAGTGTACTTTAACAATCCGTTTTGTTAACAAAGTTGGTCAGGTAACAGAAAGATTTTTAGGGTTTTTTGATGTTAGCGAGAATAGATCTGCAGACGCTCTATATAGTTTAATTTCAAACGTGCTTGAGCCATATGATTACAAAAATAAATTAATTGCTCCATTTTACGATGGTGCAAGTGTAATGGCTGGCTCTTTAAACGGATTACAATCAAAAATTAAAGTAGATGGTCCAAAAGCAATTTTTACACATTGTTGCGCTCATAGATTACATTTAGTATTGCAAGACGGCTCAAAATGTATTACAAATTGTAGGATATTTTTTGTCGCCTACCCGAAGTATATGTGTAGCCTACCCGCATACTGAGGTCACGAGCCGCCACTGTTTTGAACATACTCCTCTATTAACAAATCTGATCTATACTTCACGCCTTCTTCTCAGGATCTTCTGGAAAGCTAAAAATACAAATATATATGCATTACTAAGCATTATTAACGAGCTCAAAAATATTATAAAACAGCTTAGAAATTGTTTATTAATATAATCGGTTCGCTAAACTCAGACACAACTGGCTAGTGATTCTAGTAGGTAATTTTTTTGTTTTTGGCCAATTTTGCCAAAATTGGCAAAATAGGGCTTTTCATCGATTGTCATTTGTTTCCAGCTCCTGTCATATGTTGTATAATCTGTGTATAATATTAATATACAGGGATTACACGACATATGATAGATGCTCGAAACAAATGACTGTGAATGAAAAGCCCTATTACTAACTATTTAGTAATTATTAACTATTTAGTATTTATTTTTTTTGGTAAAATTTGCAAAATTATTTACTAAAATCACTAGCCAGTTGTGTCTGAGCCTCAGTGGTACTGGGACTCTGAGTTTAGCGGACCGACAATATCTTTATATTCTGTGTATTCATTATATTATGTAGTTGGTACTATTATAGTGTGTGGTCTACCCTCGTGTTTATAAACTATAAATGCATACATTAGCAAAAACGCAAAAAGAAGAATTATTATTTTAATTTTACAAATAATCTTTTGTTATTATCTCGTAATGTTTAACTTATTAAACCTGTCGGGATTCTGGGGTGTCGGTATTTTGGCTGTCGAGATTTTAGCTGTCGGGATTTTGGGGTAGACCTGTACCTATGTTCAACATATTTGTTGTCTGAATTACTTATTTTGTTGAAATGTTTTTTTGTCAATCTGTTAAACAATAAATTTCCTAATCTAAAAGTCTTTTAACAGAGTGGCTAGATCTGAAAGGAATTTAGTGTAGTTATTATTACTTTTTATATTAATTTGACTATTCTATTGCTTGGCTAAAATAAGTAAAAAATATACTTAGTCCAAGCTGTGGGTGAAAAATAGGTCGATTTCAGGATATAATTCAGGAATTTTTGAAACCTATCAGGTGTTGTAAAAGACGATGCCAGGAATAACTTATACTAAAATGTAACCAAAAATTTTGTGCGGTTTTTTATTTATGACGATTTTCGTTTGTTAAATTTGCAATTTTTAAAGATTTTTAATTTTGCAGCTTAGGATATTCATTTTAGAGAAAAACTTTTAAAAAGAAAATTGTAGTAAATTAAAAAACCTACAATTTGAGCTATGGCAAGTTTAATTTTGTTAATACGTTATTGCAAAACAGCCTGCGAACGGTCCAAAATGGCCATTTTTTGTAATTGCCTTATTTATTGTAAAAATAACTTTTATGTATTTTTTAAGGCTTCAAAATGAAGATCTTTCAATACTAAACATAAAAAAAATTGTAGTGCCCGATTGGTGAACTTGGTGCCTAGATATTATAATTTGTTTATCCCAAGAGGTCAAATGTCCAAGGCAATAACTTTTTGAAAAAAAAAATCGTACAGAGTTAATCCAAGATCCACTCTCCTTCTAAAGACATATATTTTCATATTCTGATGTAAATTAATGCGTATAACATTTTTCAACCTCTTATTTCGGGTTTGAAAATAAGGGGTCAAATTTCGTTATAAACATTTAGAACTGAAGCCGCCTCTGTACATTCTATGAGTTTCTAACTTGCAGGTTATTGTTGCTGAAGACAAAATAAACATTCAAAACCAAATAAAAATTTTCTACGACCAACTGAAGCCGAGATAATTGTTTTTGTTTTCTTAAATCGTAGTGACTTTATTTATAAAAATTAAGAAATTATTACACAGTCATTGACTAAAGAAAGACTTATATTATCTTAATATAAAAATTATTTTAACCGAAAATTACATTTAATTATTAAAAATGAGTTTTAAACTGTAGTGGAGATTTATTTTTCGTTACGACTATGATTTATTGTGTCGGTTGCCCTTAGCAACGGCTAGCAACTTATAATACATTGAGTCACGGTTTTTGCTTTAAATTTTAAAGCACCGCTTGGATTGACATGAAATTTGGCAAACACATAGATAACATGTTAAAGAATAAAAATGATATCGGGCCTCTGTGTGCTTTTGTCCTGGGGGTGAGTTTCACCCCGTATATTGGGTGAAAAAATATATGTTAAAAATAAGTTCGGAAATGGATAAAACGTCTAATTCTAAGCACCTTTTATTCTATAGCATTTTTTCACCAAGTTAATATGTTTCGAGTTATTTTCGAGTAAATACCTTCATTTTTCAACAACAAAAAAACACGTTTTTGGGCGGTTTTTGTCAAATAACTCAAAAAGTAAGTATTTTATTGAAAAAAAGACAAAAATATAACAAATTAAAAATTGAAAAAAGAAATGATGTATGCATGAAATCTCTAGACCCAGTAGAAACAAATTTCTAGCTAATGAAAAATAGGTTCATATCCGTCAAATTTCAAGGTGAACTATTTCAACGTGAAATAACCAAAAAGTCATGCACTTTTTGGTGATAAATCCATTACAACTTTTTTAAAGTGGTTAAAAAAATATGTATATCTGTTTTTAAAAAAAGTTTATAGCACCAAAAGTAAGCAAGTTACGCTGAAAATAAAGTTGATCTCTTTTTTTTTGGTCAAAAAACTCGCGAAAGTCGTCCCCTAATTACCATCTTAAATCAAATTAATCATTACCGATTCACAAGTTACTTTGCTCATGTATTATTTATATGATCTGTAAGTATCATCGGTTCAAAGGGCTTATTAAAAAAACTGGTTTTAAGTAGGTAAATCTGTTTTAATTTTTAATTTTGAAAATTTTTTTTTAAATTACTTAAAATTTATTGTGTGACCAAAAATCATAAAGAGTAAAAAAATGTAGTTTTTGCTGGTTTAAATATTTTGGATTTTTTGCTTTTTTTTTGGAAGGCAAAAATTTGTTAATATATGGCTGTTCTAAATTTGCATACACTCGTGATTATTGACTAGTTCAAGTCCTTTTAACTACAGCCCCTTCAAAAATAAGCACTTTGAACCGATGAAACTTACAGACATAAACGACACATACACGAGTAAAACAACATTGAAGTAAAATGAATTAATTTGATTTTTGATGCTAATTAGGGGGTGAATTTCCCGAGTTTTTATTTTCAGCGTAACTTTCTTACTTTTGATGCTATAAACTTTTTTTAAAAACAGATATACATATTTTTTTAAACACTTTAAAAAAGTTGTAATGACTTTTTTCCAAAAAGTGCATGATTTTTTGATTATTTCACGTTGAAATAATTCACCTTGAAATTTGATGGATATGAACCTATTTTTCATTAGCTAGAAATTTGTTTCTACTGGGTCTAGAGATTTCATGCATACATCATTTTTTTTCAATTTTTAATTTGCTATATTTTTGTTAAAACTCTTTTTTTTTTCAATAAAATAGGGGAAAGGTAGGTAAAGTGGAATGGGTGGGTAAAGCGGAATAAGCTTAAAATTTAATTTCAAAATTGGCGGTTTTTGTTGTAACTCCTACCACAATATACCTTTTGACATTTGGCAATATTTACTTCAATATGGCGCACTTTCATTGATATGTTCATGTGAGTTAAACAAGATCATTGTTTTTTAACAAAAAGTTGTAATATTTGGTGACTAAGACGAAATTTCTTATCAGCAACAGGTAAGTTTTTCTAACCGTATTTATTATCTATTGTATAAAATGGTTATTTGTGGACATAAATACTCTTTCTTTAACTTATTAGCACGTTTGGTTAGTAGCTATCGTGTTTGTACAGAAAAAATGTTGATGCGGGTAAAGTGGAATGAAACGTATGCGGGTAAAGCGGAATGACGTTCCACTTTACCTCCTAAAAGTTTAACAATGTTATTAAGTGACAACATTTTTTTAGCATGCCTAATTTTTACAAACGAAAGACTTCGCAGCAGAGTTGGGACGAGAAGGCAATGGCTGAGGCTCTAACTGCATGTCAAGGTGGTTTATCAATTCATTCTTCTGCAAAACAATATAACATTCCATCGACAACTCTTTTTAGAAGATTAAAGCGACCACCAGAAGAACGTTTAGTGAAGCAACTTGGACGATTCCGTTGCGTGTTCACGGTAGATCAAGAGAGGATGTTGGTAGACTATATTCTTAAAATGGAAGAACGCCTGTTTGGGCTAACTATTTCTGACTTAAAATATCTTACCTACGAGTTTGCCATACGAAATAACATTGAACATAGATTCAATAATGAGAAGAAAGAAGCTGGTAAAGTATGGTTGCTTGGTTTCATGAAACGGCACCCAGTTCTTTCACTTCGACTTCCAGAAAAAACGTCAGCAGCGCGAGCGTCAGCATTTAACGCAGTTAGTGTCGGAAAGTTCTTTGATTTATTGGAAGACTTATACCAAAAACACAACTACAAACCTAACCGCATCTATAATTGTGACGAAACCGGAATCTCTACCGTGCCAAATAAGCCTTCAAAGATTATTTCAAAAAAGGGGAAAAAGCAAGTAGGAGTTTTATCATCAGCTGAAAGAGGTACGCTTACAACTGCAGAAATTTGCTTCAACGCTGCAGGGGAATACATCCCTCCTGCTCTTATTTTTCCACGGGTGAGACATCACTTGACATTCGACATTGGAGTTCCTCTGAATACCAAAATTTTCACGCATGCTTCTGGATGGATGCAGACCGAAATCTTTACGGCTTGGTTTCACCATTTTATTAAATTTGCGAAGCCTACCTCCGAGGACACGGTTTTACTAATTTTAGATGGCCATTCAACCCACATAAAAAACATTGAAGTCTTAGAGCTTGCTAAGAAAAACTTTGTAGACATCCTGGTGCTACCACCACATTGCACACATCGACTTCAGCCACTGGACGTATCATTTATGTATCCCATGTCGACCTTCTATGAACAGGCAGTGCGAGTTTGGCTGCGAACCCACCCGGGGAAAGTTGTGACGATTCATGATGTCGGTCCTCTCTTCGGAGAAGCTTACTTGAAGGCAGCTAGTATGGCAACAGCTATCTCAGGATTTAAGAAGACGGGTATTTGGCCGTTTGAGAGACCTGATCCAAACGTTTTCGTGGCTGCAGATACAACTGATCGTCCTGGGCCTCTACTCGCTACATCTAACCTGCCATCAGCGTCCACTCCAGTGTCAAATGACATTCTCCTCCATAAGACTATTGTTAGTCCTGCGGATATTTTACCTATCCCACGGGTCGCTTCAAATATCGAAAATCCAACGAAGAAAAGGGCTCGATCAGGAAAAACTGTAGTAGCAACTTCTACCCCTTTTATTGAAGAGTTAAAGAATTTGAAGGCTCCGACCCCAAAAAATCCAACCAAGAAAGTTACGAAGCAACTATTTCAAAGCGACAGCGAAGAAGAAGATGATGCAAACATCAGCATTTATAGTGACACCGACAGCGGTTCAGAGTTGGACCTACCAGTTCAAATTCCTACCATAAAAACAGAAGATATTAAGGAAGGGATATATGTAGCTGTAGAGTACAACGGACAAACATTTCCCGGTTTAGTAATTTCAAAATCAGGTGAATCAGCGTCTGTAAAGTGTATGGAAAGGACGCAAAAATATTTCAAATGGCCTAATAAAGATGATGTATTAGATTACAACATTAAGGACATTAAAATGATTATTAATGAACCAAAACAGTTAAGACGAGGGTTTTTCAATGTTCTTGAGCTCTGTTTATATGCTTAGTTGAATAAATAATATTAATTCATTTTAAGTTTTTGTATTCCGCTTTACCTCCAATATGGCGGGTAAAGTGGAATATTACACCACTTTTACTTTTGACGTTTTTCTCCGAAGTGGTGATATATTAGTTTAATTTCTTAACAGTACTACGTAGGGCTATAACGTAAGTGGCTTCTTCCATAAACTCAAACTTTTAAGACGAATACTTCTACCGGGATACAAGCTTGAATCGGTAATTATTCCACTTTACCTACCTTTCCCCTACTTACTTTTTGAGTTATTTGACAAAAACCACCTAAAAACGTGTTTTTTTGTTGTTGAAAAATGAAGGTATTTACTCGAAAATAACTCGAAACGTATTAACTTGGTGAAAAAATGCTATAGAATAAAAGGTGCTTAGAATTAGACGTTTTATCCATTTCCGAACTTATTTTGAACATATATTTTTTCACCCAATATACGGGGTGAAACTCACCCCCAGGACAAAAGCACACAGAGGCCCAATATCATTTTTATTCTTTAACATGTTATCTATGTGTTTGCCAAATTTCATGTCAATCCAAGCGGTGCTTTAAAATTTAAAGCAAAAACCGTGATTCAATGTATTATAAGTTGCTAGCCGTTGCTAAGGGCAACCGACACAATAAATCATAGTCGTAACGAAAAATAAATCTCCACCACATATTAAAAATCATTTTTAATAATTAAATGTAATTTTCGGTTAAAATAATTTTTATTTTAAGATAATATAAGTCTTTCTTTAGTCAATGACTGTGAAATAATTTCCTAATTGTTATAAATAAAGTCACTACGATTTAAGAAAACAAAAACAATTATCTCGGCTTCAGTTGGTCGCAGAAAATTTTTATTTGGTTTTGAATCTTTATTTTGTCTTCAGCAACTATAACCTCCAAGTTAGAAACTCTTAGGATGTACAGGAGCGGCTTCAGCTCTAAATGTTTATAACGAAATTGGCCCCCTTATTTACAAACCCGAAATAGTAGGTTGAAAAATGTTATACGCATTTATTTACATCAGAATATGAAAATATAGATCTTTAGAAGGGGAGTGGATCTTGGATTAACTCTGTACGATTTTTTTTCAAAAAGTTATAGCCTTGGACATTTGACCTCTTGGGACAAACAAATTATAATATCTAGGCAACAAGTTCACCAATCGGGCACTACAATTTTTTTTATGTTTAGTATTGAAAGATCTTCATTTTAAAGCCTTAAAAAATACATAAAAGTTATTTTTACAATAAATAAGGCAATTTCAAAAAACGGCAATTTTGGACTTTCGCAGGCTGTTTTGCAATAATATATTAACGAAAGTAAACTTGTCATAGCTCAAATTGTAGGTTTTTTAATTTACTACAATTTTTTATTTAAAAGTTTTTCTCTAAAATGAATATCCTAAGCTGCAAAATTAAAAATCTTTAAAAATTACAAATTTAACAAATGAAAATCGTCATAAATAAAAAGCCGCACAAAATTTTTGGTTACATTTTAGTATAAGTTATTCCTGGCATCGTTCTTTACAACACCTGATAGGTTTCAAAAATTCCTGAATTATATCACGTTGTTTCACCCACAGCCTGGGGTAACTGTGATTGTTACCAAGCTTGCAAAAACTCGGTTCGGCTCGAGTTCATCCCTACCCCCACCCTTTTTACTATTTTCCCGCTTAACTCCAAAAATATCAACTCCACGAAAAAAACTGATAAAAAGAAATTGTAGGAAATAATATTTGGAACAATTTTAATTGTAGTCATTTTTGTCAAAAAGTTGAGACTGGCGTAGATATTCGGCGTTCCGTAGTTTTTAATAATTTTAAGATTGATAAAACTTCATTTTCCAGATGACCAGAAGAAAAATTGTCAAGATTCTTCTAGAAAACGGTGTATTCTACCGAGTTAAGCAAAAGCATCTTTTAGTGCTAGAATACCTCACAATTTAATAATCCAGTGTCAACAATGCTTAAAAGTTCAAGACAAAAGTTATGCGATAAAATAACCGTTGCTCTACCCAAAACGGACGCCTATGACCGATACTACAAATTGTACAAATTCGCAATTTATGGAATCGATTAATCTCTGAAAGATAAATAGGCGTACCTACCAGTTTTCCTTTTTTTTTAATGAAAGCGTTCTGGAGGTATTAAAAAAACTAATTCGCCATCTTCAAAGAGCTATATGTAGCTCCCTTTAGCTTTTTCGGACTACTTGATTTGGGTTACAGCTCAATATTTTGAGCCAGGAATCTATAGTTAAAATATTTCCAATTATTATTAATGCAACAACCTGTACAAGTTGAGTCCAGGTTTCTTTACCCGTGCGTCATCATTTAACACTAGAAGCACCAGTATTTTGTATACCTAAAAGCACCGGAGCGGTCAAAATTACGGGTATTAGAATTTTCTATCGCCAGTCGTTTTTGTATTCTTTTTACTTGAGAAAACCTATATTGAGTTAATACCTACATAGTACATACTAATAAAATACATATACAAGGTGTCCCGAAAAGATTGGTCATAAATTATACCACAGATTCTGGGATCAAAAATAGGTTGATTGAACCTCACTTACCTATATACAATAGTGCACACAAAAAAAGTTACAGCCCTTTGAAATTACAAAATGAAAATCAATTGTTTTTTTCATATATCGAAAACTCTTAGAGATTTTTCATTGAAAATGGACATGTGGCATTATTATTTCATTAAATAAAAATTAAAGTAAAATTTGTGTACCCCATAAACATTTTATGGGGGTTTTGTTCCCTTAAACCCCCCAAACTTTTGTGTACGTTCCAATTTAATTATTATTGTGGCACCATTAGTTCAACACACTGTTTTTAAAACATTTTTGCCTCTTAGGACTTTTTCGAGAACCAAGTGTTTATCGAGATATTTTGAATATTTATCGAATCCACCACATATTTTTTGTATGTATGATTAAAGAGACCTGTTAATAAATCTGACTATTTCATTCATAGGAGATTCTGACCAATAGAAAGCTACAGACATGCAAATTAAGGTGATAATTTTTGATAATCTCCCGTCGTTAAGCATATTACGTCAGATGCCCTTCGTTGCTACGAAAAAATACATTCAGTGACATTAATGACAAATGTTTTAAAAATTATAAAAGTGATGACTTTCAACCGTCAAATACATATTTATAACAACTGTGTCTTTAATTTCACTAATTGGTACTTACATACAGAGAGAGTCTGTAATTTGGAATAAATTCAATATCTCAAATACTAATTGTCTTTTTGAAAATTGCTTAGACCCGTCGATTAGTATTTCAAATTGTCCTTTTTGACATACAATAATAGTGTATACAGGGTGTCCCAATTTAGAGATATGACGTCATCGTTAATTTTCTTAAATGGCAACACTGTCATTTTGATAGCTATTTTGATAGGGTGTGTAAAGTTATACATCACTGCAAAATATCAAATTTTTATTCTCTACCATTTAAAAGATAATAAAAAATAACAAAGTTATGTCTGTAATTTGGAATAAATTCAATAATTCAAATACTAATTGTTTTTTTGAAAAATGGTCAAACCCGTCGATTAGTATTTCAAATTGTCATTTTTGACATATAATAATACTGTATACAGGGTGTCCCAATTTAGAGATAAGACGGCATCGTTGATTTTTTTAAATGGCAATACTATCATTTTTATAGCTATTTTGACAGGGTGTGTAAAGCTATACATAACTGCAAAATTTCAAATTTCTATTCCCTACCATTTATAAAATAATAAAAAATAACAGTTATGAAAAACAAGTAATCAAATAATAATGAAATTTAACTATTTCAATTAAGCAAATGCTCATAATATTGCCCATTGACCATTTGACAATCATTGAGGGCAACATTATGAGCATTTGCTTAATTGAAATAATTAAATTCAATTACTATTTGATTACTTGTTTTTTATTACTTTGTTATTTTTTATTATCTTGTATATGGTAGGGAATAAAAATTTGAAATTTTGTTGTTATGTAGGTATAACTTTACACACCCTATCAAAATAGCTATCAAAATGACAGTGTTGACATTTAAGAAAATCAACAATGACGTCAAATCTCTAAATTGGGACACCCTGTATACATTATTATTATATGTCAAAAATGACAATTTGAAATACTAATCGACGGGTCTAAGCATTTTTCAAAAAAACAATTAGTATTTGAATTATTGGATTTATTCCAAATTACAGACATAACTTTATTATTTTTTATTATCTTGTAAATGGCAAAGAATAAAAATTTGATATTTTGCAATTATGTATAACTTTACACACCCTATCAAAATAGCTATCAAAATAACAATGTTGCCATTTAAGAAAATCAACGATAACGTGATATCTCTAAATTGGTACACCCTGTATACATTATTATTGTATGTCAAAAAAGACAATTTGAAATACTAATCGACGGGTCTGAGCAATTTTCAAAAAAAAAATTAGTATTTGAGATATTGAATTTATTCCAAATTACAGACTCTCTCTGTATATAAATTACAATAAAATTTTGGTTTTGAACAGTTTTATTCATGAAATAATCGCAACAAATTGCACTCGAACTCTAAAATTAATATAGAATTTTTGCCCTCGTGACACTTTGACATAATTTCACTCGCCTTCGGCTCGTGAAATTAAAACTGCCAAAGTGACACTCGGGAAAAATTCAATAATTTTAGAGCTCTTGTGCAATTACTACTGAAAATGTATTTATAATTTACATTTTTAGGTATATTTTGAAAAAGAAGCTACATCTCCTCGATAAAAGGTGACTTATCAAAAAAAGACTAAGAGGCAAAAAAGTTTTAAAAATACTGTGTTTAGCTAATGGTACCACAATAATACTTTAATTCGAACGTACGCAAACATGTGGGGGGTTTAAAGGAACAAAACCCCCATACAAATTTTATGTAAATAGACTAAAAAGAAACCGCATCTCGATAAAAACTCGCTTATCGAAAAAATACTGGGAAGTAAAAAAGTTTTAAAAACGTTGTGTTTAACTAATGATACCACAATAATGAATTAATTGAAACGTACACAAAAGTTTGTGGGGGTTTAAGGGATCAAAACCCCCATAAAATTTTTATGAGGTGGACAAATCTCACTATAATTTTGTTTTAAGATGATCCTGGCATAAGAATGATACATGTCCATTTTTAATAAAAAATCTTTAATAGTTTTCGATATATTGGAAAAAATCCATTTTCATTTTGTAACTTCAAAGGGCTATAACTTTTTTTACGAGCACATTTGTACTAAGGTAAGTTAGGTTCAATCGAACTATTTTTGACTCCAGAATGTGTGGTATAATTTATGACCAATCTTTTCGGGACATCCTGTATAACAATAATCAGTTAATTTTAATAAATTATAATTATTTAAGTACAATTTATGCAGTAGCAAAATTTTTTACTTTTGTTTGTACAAGACCCACACACAAATTTTTTATATAATATATGACAAATTTCATGTTATTTTTTTTGTAGTTCCCTGTTTGCCATTGCCTACGTATATTATTTGATTGGGGTGTTATACCTTTTGGATTTGTATCCGTTGATGTTATCCTGCCCTTAGTCTTAGTCATATAATCTTGTCGCAATTTTTCTGCTAACAGAAGTAAGAAAGTTTGCCTAGATATTTGACTGCCAGTAACTTCCTTATATAAAATCCAAGCATTTATTCCTGTCCTAACTAAGATATTAAAAAATATCTGCAACGGATATCTTCTTGAAGCTGATTTAACTGTATGTCATTTTTAATCATTTTTCCCTGGTACGCCGCTAGCGTCAAGTCTTCGTGTATGAAAATTTTTATTTTGTAAAATTCCACCTTTTCATTTTTAATTGACGGCGGAACATCTTGTCTTGCTTGGTTTATTGTTCCAACACTGCTGGTTGCCTTCTTTCGAAATAGTTGTTATGCGTCGTGACATTTCTTCCTTTATTCATAAAAGGTCCCATAAGAGGGCTAACTACATGTTTCCCTAGAAGTTGATTGCATGATCGTTGTTCATCTTTCCCCAGGTAAGGAAATCCGTTCAATAAATATTTGGACTGGACATCAGTTGCAAGCCAGAATGTGCTGAGTGAAGTTACATCTTAGCTTCGTGAGAAAAAGCTGTTCGTCGACAGATATATTTTAGCCAGGTATATAGCATAATATACAATTCTCTATAAATGGGTTCCATACTACCAACGATAGTGCAAATTTATCTATTGATGATCGCTCAGACCTGGTACTTCTCCGTAACGAGGACGCAACATCTTAAAAAAATTAAAGTGAAATTTGTGCACCCCATAAACATTTTATGGGGGTTTTGTTCCCTTAAACCTCCCCAAACTTTTGTGTACGTTCCAATTAAATTATTATTGTGGCACCGTTAGTTAAATACGATGTTTTTAAAACTTTTTGCCTCTTAGTACTTTTTCGATAAGGCAGTGTTTATCGAGATATTTTGAATATTTGTCGAATCCACCACATATTTTTATATGGTTAAGTAGAGGAAAGTAACCAATTAATGGAATGGTGCCCTAATATGGAATTCCTTGATTTCTCCGAAAATATAAGTTGGAAGCGCACTACAAGACCATCCTCTATTTTAGTCTTTCGTATTATCTCCTCTCTTTATTATCGTATTCACACCTCTGTGTCAGATGCGCGAACGATACGTGTCTGACAGGCGCGTTTTGTTATATCGTCTCGCAGAAAATTTCAAAGGTAAATATATTCAACGAGTATTATTGGTTATTATGCATGAATACATACTTGTTATGCTATTGCGTATATCAATAGTACCTTTATTTTGATATTTTATGACCTTCTGTAATTAAAACATTACGACTTGAAAAAAATGTTGATACTAGTTTGAACTAATGTACAAATCCAAATATGGACAGTCGTTGGTGCCTAATTATGAAATAGCGGATTCAGTGTAAGTGAGCTCATTATGATTGTGCTGGTCCAGAGTTTGATACATGGATCTGTGATTTTTGCAAGTGAATTAGGTATTCTTTTATTTTTCACAACGTTTTTATTTAAATTTATTTGATCTCATATATGTTATGTTTGTTTTTGTTATTGATATATGTTGATTTATGCTTGTATTCCATATATGGGTACCTATTCCATATTTGGATACTATAATGTGATTTTGTTTTTTTGCTTATTTTTTTTTGTTAATTAAGATATTTCATAGAATTCTTTTAATTACGATATGTAAATGTTTGACTGATTTGTCATAACATTAAACTGTTTTCATTTCTATATAGTTATTTTTTTATGTCCCCAAAACCAAATGGTATTCCATAATTGGCGCCTTTCCTATACGATTATAGAAACTTGTTAATAATCTGAAAATTTATTTATAATTTATATTTTTAGGTATATTTTGAAAAAGAAGCCACATCTCGATAAAAGGTGACTTATCAAAAATAGACTAAGAGGCAAAAATTAAAAACACTGTGTGTAACTAATGGTACCGCAATAATAGTTTAATTGGAACGTACACAAATATTTGGGGGGTTTAAAGAAACAAAACCACCACAAAATTTTTATGTAAACATATCAAAAAGAAGGCGCATCTCGATAAAAAACTGGCTTATCGAAAAAATACTAGGAGGCAAAAAAAGTTTTAAAAACCTTGTGTTTAACTAATGGTACCACAATAATGAATTCATTGGAACGTACGCAAAAGTTTGGGGGGGGGGGGGTTTAAGGGAACAAAACCCCCATAAAATTTTTATGGGGTGGACAAATTTCACTATAATTTTGTTTTAACGTGTTCCTGCCATAAGAATGATACATGGCCGTTTTCAATAAAATATCTCTAACAGTTTTCGATATATTGAAAAAAAATCAATTTTCATTTTGTAACTTCAAAGAGCTGTAACTTTTTTATGAGCATATTTCTACTAAGGTAAGTTAGGTTCAATCGAACTATTTTTGACCCCAGAATGTGTGGTATAATTTATGATCAATCTTTTCGGGACACCCTGTATAACATTATTCTATACAGAGTTGGGATAAAGTATGGAACCAAGCAAATATCTTTGAAACGAAAAGAACAATATTTATGAAACTTTGCATGCAAGTACAGTGACGAAAAAGGCATCTGATGCCATATTTTTTGTTACTACTCCACTTCCGGTTTCACCGGAAATACCCTTAACTTATTTACTTTAAAAGATAAAGGCGGCTTTTGCTTATATTCGATTCAGAGTTGGACCACTATCTCCATATAGCTATTTCAGCATCCTTATGCCTCCTCAGTGAAGCTATGAAGTCACAACTCTGAAAATAAATATAAACAATCTGCCTATTTAAGGGAAACCATCGCGATACAATGATTCCACCTTTTGAGACGCAATCTAGCGACATCTCTCGTACTACGAGGAAAACAACGAAAAGCCCTAGATACAAAGTATATTACTTGTTAAACAATTAGAATAATTGAAATAAAAATATAATTAACAATATTTTAAAGCTAAGACTTTTCGTTAATAAACTGATTTCTGGCTGCATCCCGTATCTCCGGATTTTACAATATATAATCACAGAGACGACGAAAATAGGAGAAAGCAAATAGGACACTTAGGCCACGCATTTACCTTCTCTTCGTCTAGGAAAAGGACCGAAAGACAGTTTCTAAATACTCAAAACTGAGTAAAAATGGAAAAGATAAAGGCGGCTTTTGCTTATATTCGATTCAGAGTTGGACCACTATCTCCATATAGCTATTTCAGCATCCTTATGCCTCCTCAGTGAAGCTATGAAGTCACAACTCTGAAAATAAATATAAACAATCTGCCTATTTAAGGGAAACCATCGCGATACAATGATTCCACCTTTTGAGACGCAATCTAGCGACATCTCTCGTACTACGAGGAAAACAACGAAAAGCCCTAGATACAAAGTATATTACTTGTTAAACAATTAGAATAATTGAAATAAAAATATAATAAACAATATTTTAAAGCTAAGACTTTTCGTTAATAAACTGATTTCTGGCTGCATCCCGTATCTCCGGATTTTACAATATATAATCACAGAGACGACGAAAATAGGAGAAAGCAAATAGGACACTTAGGCCACGCATTTACCTTCTCTTCGTCTAGGAAAAGGACCGAAAGACAGTTTCTAAATACTCAAAACTGAGTAAAAATGGAAAAGATAAAGGCGGCTTTTGCTTATATTCGATTATTCGATTCAGAGTTGGACCACCATCTCCATATAGCTATTTCAGCATCCTTATGCCTCCTCAGTGAAGATATGCAGTCACAACTCTGAAAAGAAATATAAACAATCTGCCTATTTAAGGGAAACCATCGTGATACAATGATTCCACCTTTTGAGACGCAATCTAGCGACATCTCTCGTACTACGAGGAAAACAACGAAAAGCCCTAGATACCAAGTTTACTACTTTTTAAACTACTTACTACTTATTTACTTTAAATGAGACACCCTGTATATTTTTGCAGATTTTAAAAGAACTTGTTATTTTTAATTCATACATACCAAGTTTGGAAGAAAAAACTATTAAAACAAGAAATAAATCTCTTTACAGTTAAAAAATAGGTTTATTTACGTTAGACCAATGATATTAAAAATAAAAAAAATTAATTTCAAATGTTGAAAATGTTTGCTGTTCACCTCCTGACAACGTGCAAGCCTATAAATAAATTCTTGAGTCACTTTTTGCAAGATTTCTCCACGTATTAGTTCACATTCATCAATTATTATTCTTTGTCTCAAATCCTGCAAGTATGTTGGTTGCCTAACGTAAACACGTAATTTTAGATAACCCAAAGAAAAAAATCTAACGAGTTGAGGTCCGGAGAACGAGCGGGCCACTCTATGAATCCTCTAACGTCTAATCCATGGATTTGGAAAATTCACTTCCAAAATATGAAAATTCACCATAACCTATTATCATTAATATTTCAATACGATCTTTTCCACTTAAATGAACTATTTTTAATACAACTTATCTGTCAATTAGTTCAGTAACAGTTTTACCTACTATACTAAATTCAAATAAGTCATGCAGTGCATGTAAACAACAATTTTAGTCTACAGTATAGATAGTACTATACTCGTTTATTTCCTATTACGTTGTATTAATACAAAAAATTATCTACAGACACTTTTTAACAAATTTTCTCTACCAAGTTTGGTATGTATGAATTAAAAGTAACAAGTTATTTTAAAATCCGCAAAAATATATAGAGTGTCCCATTTAAATTAAATAAGTTAGGGGTATTTCCGGTGAAACCGGAAGTGAAATAAGAACAAAAAATATAGCAAAAGATGCCTTTTGCGTCACTGTACTTGCATGCAAAGTTTTATAAATATTGTTCTTTTCGTTTCAAAGATATTTGCTTGGTTCCATACTTTATCCCAACCCAGTATAATGTAACATATTCAAAAAGTAATTACACTAAGTTTCTGTAAAAGAGAAATTGTAATCCTTAAATAGATGTAGGTAAGTCCTAAATTATAAAATTTCTAAAATATCTATAAATAAGTAATCCAGAGGGTCAAAAATAGAAAGTAGTCAAAATGACCGCTCTGGTGCTTCTAGGTATAGACTAACACATCTCAAAAAGTAATTACACTAAGTACCTGTACAGAAGGAATTACAATCCTCAAATATATCTAGGAAAAGTCCTAAATTATCAACTTTCTAAAACAACTATAAATAAGTAATACAGACGGTCAAAAATAGAAAGCAGTCAATATGACCGCTCTGGTGCTTCTAGTGTTAAAGCATATAGTCTAAGAGCTGGGAACGGATTTTGTGCGTGATAAGTAATATGGAAAAACTATACGGGGATATGTTGAATTAGTTGTGTACATGACTTTCCCCTACTGGCGGAAACCAGAGTGGGGGCCGAGGGTAGATATAAGGGGTCAAAGTCGCGGTTTTTATTATTTTTTTTGTGACGCTCTTGATAGAGATAGTGCACCAAAATTTGGGAATAAGTAGGTCATGACGTCACTAATTAAAATTTCCAGGGGCGGAAACCTGCGTGGCCTACAAAGGGGTGGGGGAAGGGGTGAATATAAAAATTATAATTGGGTTTTTTGTGAAAAAAAAAAAAAAAAAAAAAAAAAAAAAAAAAAAAAAAAAAAAAAAAAAAAAAAAAAAAAAAAAAAAAAAAAAAAAAAAAAAAAAAAACCCAATTATAATTTTTATATTCACCCCTTGTGACCCCAAACTATATGGTGGCGAAAAAGGAAGCGAAAGTAGCAGTAGCAAAAGCCAAAGCAGAAGCGTATTCAAACCTATATGATCAACTTGATACCAGGGAAGGCGAAACGAAGATATATAAAATAGCCAAACAGAGAGCAAGGAAAGCAAAAGATTTTAATCAGATTAGATGTATCCGAGATGAAAATAATAAAATACTAGTTCACGAAAGGGAAGTCAAAAAGAGATGGAGAAAGTACTTTGACAGCTTATTAAATGAAGAATTTGACAGACAGCCTGTAGAGTCAACGGAGACAGTAGCAGCAATGGTCACCAAAATAACCAACGAGGAAGTGGCTCAAGCGCTTCAAAAAATAAAGAAAGGAAAAGCGGTAGGACCAGATGATATTCCTGGGGAAGTATGGAGAGCATTGGGAGAGACAGGAACAAGGTGGCTAGCAGGTCTATTTAATAGAATTATGGAAGTCGGACAAATGCCAGACGAATGGAGAAGCAGTATACTGGTACCTGTTTACAAAAACAAGGGAGATATACAACAATGTACAAACTACAGGGCTATAAAACTGCTTAGCCACACCATGAAAATATGGGAAAGAGTAATTGACAGACGGATACGTGAAGAGACCGAAATATCCGAGAATCAATTTGGCTTTATGCAGGGTAGATCAACAACAGATGCAATTTTCATTATAAGGCAGTTGATGGAAAAATACAGGAGTAAAGAAACAAACGCTCATATGGTATTCATTGATCTTGAGAAAGCATATGATAGAGTTCCTCGAGAGATTCTGTGGTGGGCACTCAATAAGAAAGGAGTCCCTGGTGAATATGTAAAGATTGTGAGGGATATGTATGAGGGAGTAACGACTAGTGTTAGGACAGGTGTGGGAGAGACTGATAAATTTCATGTGAAAGTAGGATTGCACCAAGGCTCTGTGCTTAGTCCGTATTTATTCTCATTAGTTTTGGACCAGATAACAGCGAAACTACAGGGTAACATTCCATGGTGCTTAATGTATGCTGATGATGTCGTGTTAGTAGGAAATAGTGAAAGAGACTTAGAACAAAAACTGGAACAGTGGAGACAAGCTCTGGAGGAAAAAGGTTTAAAACTTAGTAGGACAAAAACAGAGTATTTGGAATGTTCATTTAAAGATGGAGCTACTACAAATAAAATGGTATCTTTGGATGGTGAAATGATTGTGAAAAGCAATAGTTTTAAGTACCTAGGATCGGTATTACAGAGTAATGGAGAAATAGATGGAGATGCATGCAGTAGAATTAGGGCTGGATGGATGAAGTGGAAAGAAGCGAGTGGTGTGTTGTGTGACAGAAAAATTCCAATGAAGCTGAAGGGAAAATTCTATAAAACAGCCATAAGACCGGCTATGATGTACGGAACTGAATGTTGGGCAGTGAAAAAGAAAGAGGAACAACGAATGCATGTGGCGGAAATGAGAATGCTTAGATGGATGAGTGGAGTGACAAAGAAGGATAAAATTAGAAATGAGTATATTAGGGGAAGTCTAGGTGTGGCACCAATTGATGCCAAAATGAGAGAGCATAGGTTAAGATGGTTCGGTCATGTTCAACGTCGAGACGTTAATCACCCAATACGAAGAATAGCTGAAGTGCAGATTCCTGGAAGGAGTAGGAGAGGAAGACCAAAGAAGACCTGGGGGGAGGCGATAAGGCAGGACATGTTGGTAAAGGGGATTAACATTGATATGACCCAAGACAGAATTGTGTGGAGAAATGCAATTAGGGAAGCCGACCCCGCATAGGGATAAGGCAAAGAGAATGATGATGATGATGAATTGGGTTTTTTGTGACGTTCCTGATCGAGATAGTGCACCAAAATTTGGGAGCAAGTAAACCATGACATAACTAAGTAAAATACCCAGAGCCGGAAACCAAATTGGGGGACGAGGGTAGTTATAAGGGGTTAAATTCGCGGTTTTTATTATTTTTTTTATGACGCTCATGATTGAGATAGTGCACCAAAATTTGGGAATAAATAGTTATTGACGTAAGTAATTAAAATCTCCAGGGGCGGAAACCTGCGTGGCCGACAAAGGGGTGGGGGAAGGGGTGAATATAAAAATTATAATTGGGTTTTTTGTAACTTTCCTGATGGAGATAGTGCACCAAAGTTTGGGAATAAGTAAACCAGACATAACTAAGTTAAATCCCCAGAGCCGGAAACCAAAGTGGGGGACGAGGGTAGTTGTAAGGGGTCAAAGTCGCTGTTTTTACTATTTTTTTTCTGACGCTCATGATCGAGATAGTGCACCAAAATTTGGGAATAAGTAGATTATGGCATAACTAAGTAAAATCTCCAGGGGCGGAACGCTGTGTGGGGGACAAATGGGTGGGGGTAGAGGTGAATATAAAAATTATAAGGGTTTTTTGTGACGTTCGTTATTGAGATAGTACACCAAAATTTGGCAATAAGTAGATCATGACATAACTAACTAAAATCTCCAGGGGCGGAACGCTGCTTGGGTATAAAGGGGTGGTGGGTAGGGTTGAATATACAAATATAGGGGTTTTTGTGACCTTCGTTAACGAGATAGTGTACCAAAATTTGGGAGTAAGTAGATCATGAAAAAACTGAATAAAATCTCCAGGGGCGGACAAGAGTGAATACGCAAAATTTTTGGGTTATGCTCGTCATCGAGAATATGTCCGTAACTTGCACAATTGATTCATTGTAAAATAAAAATCCAAAAGGGAGGACAGGTAGGTGGAGTCAGCTAGCTTTGTTAAAAATGGTGTCACAATATTTTCATAAAAAATGTAGAGAAAAAATTAAAATTTCTTATTTTTAAAAATTTTTTATTACATTGATTTATGCAAATAATTATAATTATTGTCCTCAAAATTTTGGCAGACATATTCTCGACGACGATCATAACCCAAAAGTTTTGCATATTGACCCCTGCCCGCCACCCTTTGTTCCCCCACGCACTATTACGTCCCTAGAGATTTTGCTAAGTTACGTCATGATTTACTTATTCCCAAATTTTGGTGCACTATCTCGATCACGAAGTCACAAAAACCTCTTATAATTTTTATATACACCCCTGCCCTTACCCCTTTGTTCGCCACACAGCGTTCCGCCCCTAGAGATTTTGTTTAGTTACGTCATGACCTATTTATTCCCAAATGTTGGTGCACTATATCTATCACGGACGTCACAAAAAGCCCCTTATAATTTATATATTCACCCCTGCCCCTACCCCTTTGTCCCCAAAAGCAGCGTTCCGCCCCTGGAGATTTTAATTAGTTACGTCACGAACTAGTTAATCCCAAATTTTGGTGCACTATCTCGATCATGAACGTCACAAAAAAATAATAAAAACCGCGATTTTGGCCCCTTATAACTACCCTCGTCCCCCACTCTGGTTTCCGGCTCTGGGGATTTTACTTAGTTATGTCATGATCTACTTATTCCCAAATTTTGGTGCACTATCTCGATCAGGGACGTCACAAAATTCCCTTATAATTTTTATATTAACCCCTGTCTCCACTCCTTTGTCGGCCACGCAGCGTTCCGCCCCTGGAGATTTTAATTAGCTACGTCATGGCCTACTTATTCCCAAATTTTGGTGCTTATCTCAATCATGAGCGTCAGAAAAAAAATAATAAAAACCGCGACTTTGACCCCTTATATCTACCCTCGGCCCCCACTCTGGTTTCCGGCCGTTGGGGAAAGTAATGTACACAACTAGTTCAACATATCCCCATAGAGTTTTTCCATATTACTTATCACCCACAAAATCCGCTTCTATCTCTCCGACTAATACGAAATAAGTCGGTTTACTAAAAGCAAAAGCAAGTGACAGAAAGTTGCTACTGCTCCGATCACGGGTTATACATATTATAAAATTTGACGTTATCAAATAAATAGAATGTCAAAAAATGTAAGTTTTGCTTTTAAATTTTGGTGTATAATTACAGCTACATTTGAAGTAGCTTAATAAATTCCTTTAATATCATTAGTGATTAATAAATAAATAAATAATTTATAAAAAAATGCAATAACATATTTTCTTTTTGTAATTTTATTCACTTTGGCGGAAAGGTAAACACAGCCATTCCGTAACTGTGTGAATGAGGTTAGCTTTGTATGTTGTAAAAATGAATGGCAAAACTTACCATAAAATTTCAAACTCTAATATAAAATTAGTTGTGAAAACAACTGTTTGTGTATTATAAAAAAATTCAAAATGCAAAAATTTGACAAAAAACAGCAAACAATTTAACAGATTGACAGCCACAAAAGTAAATAAACCAGAAACGTCACAAATTGTACTTAAAATCTGAAAACATACCCAAACGTCTATTTTGTACCCATCTCTTTTTAATGTACTGAGTCTAGAGCATTCATAAAATAAAAACATAATATATGTTTTAACTTAATAACAGGCGGCAGCTGGTTTGACTTTAGTTTCATGCGTGGAAGAGAATGGTGCTAGATAAAAAGTATGTATTTTATCTCGCCAGGTATTAATGACACACGAGTAAAGAACCCTGTACTCAAGATTAAGTAAAGTATTCATGCTGTCCGCTTATACAGTACGTAAATCATTCAGCTGGACATAGGGAACATACATTGTATATATTTAGATACATAAATACATACATTGTATTATATTGAGATAATTGTGGCAACTGAGCTCTCTCGAAACGTCAAAATATGACAATGTAGTAGCTGAATATTTTTAGCCTAAGGGAATGGAAAAAGTGTTTAAGCTTCTTTTCATGAGCATTTTTCAGTGCGTCACAAATGAGAGAAAAAAGATAAGTCCGTGATAATATACATTTTAGTGACATGACATTTTAGTTAAATCTGACAGTTGTCACCATAGAGTTATATATTAGCATAGAGAGAGTGTCATTCAGAGCGAAGTGACGACACCATCTTTTTTATTTGGATTAGTGCTGTTTCACTCTTACGCATAGTAAAGCTGCGACAGTAGTCCTCCCCTTCCGTGCCTATACTCACACTTAATGTCATCTTAGTTTCTCGATAAAATGTGTTAGAAAGAGATGCCACAAACCAGTCCATGAGATCTTGTCGTCAGGAAGCGCGGAAGGTAGGTTCACTCTATGTTAATATATACCTCTATGGTTGTCACATTTTATTTGCAATTTGGCATAAAAACAAATCAATATTGTTTATTGCATTTATAAAATGGCATTTTCTTTTATTTGTATAGCCTTATAAATTGTACAGATTATATTCGTAGATATATTATATAATTCGAAAATATTTTTTTTTCGATTATAGCGCCATCTATTGACAACTAGAATAAATATTATAAATGTCACCGACAAAATATAATCACCGACGTGCGTTTTTTTCTGTCATATGCAATTTAATGCGTTAGAAAGAAATCGAAAAACTGTGACGCACTGAAAGAGAATGAAAAAAAACATAGTTCTGAAATAAGTTTTTAAATAAAAACTATTTTAAAAATTAAAGTAAAATTATTGACTCATTAATCATAAGCTTTGTTTTTAATTTATTTATGGACAGCCTTGCTCAAAACTCACTCATTCTATTTGTTCTAACAGCTCTATTGCACCAAAAACTAGTACTCGAACAGAAGATTCAACTAACACAGGTTAGCGCAGTTGCCACAATCCTCTCACTGTATATTTTCTATGTCCAGTTGAACGATTTACGTACTGTATAATTAGGGGAGTGCATTTAGATTTTCACTTCGGAAAAAATCAAACAAGATAAAGCTTTCTGTAATTTCATTAAGAAATGTTTAATAAACAACATATCAAAAAGTTCTACTCGAGAAGTGGGTGCTTCATTTTTTATTAAACAAATGAACAGCGAAGTTAGATATTTTTTTAAATAACTCCGAAAATATAATTTTTAGAAAAAAACTGACTTGACCATTGAAAAATTGAGAAAATTTTACAAAAAAACCTTACATAAAGATTTTTCTAAAATTAAATCTCTAGCTTCTGTAATTTTTATTTATAACGCTAAAGTCACCCTTCTCACACACATTGGCGCACTGTAAACTAGCGTTGGAAGAAGTGCACGGTTGAGTTTTTTTAATGTAATTCTTTAACTAATGGATCAAAAGAAACTTTACAAATTGGACATGAAAGAAGATCAAATAAGCTATCTTATGGTTGTAATAAAAAGAAATAAAATGTATGGACATAAGTACGGTGTGGGCGAAAAGTGAGCCTAACATGAATTTTGTTTAAAAATGATTTAAAAATGTGTAACTAATACAATTTTACTTATAAAACTCTCAAATTTGCATAACTTACCTCTCAATAATCTTACTAAACGATGTTTTGTTCAAAAAAAATCTCAAAAATTTAATTCAAATAATACGATGTCTCAAAAAATGTGATTTTTGAAAACTTCGTAGTTTTACAGAATTCCCACCACTTTAAGACGGTATTACTCAAGTTTCAATAAATCTAATACAATTTTTTTGATACTTTTTTAAAGCTTAGCATATAGTCTTAAAAAATCACTGAATTATTTTAGTTTTAAAGTGAAATAAACAATTTCTTTTTGAGAAAACTAAGAAAGATAACAAAAATGTAATACAAAAACCGAAAATTACCAGATGAAAAAATGTATATACAGAGTGATCAAAACTTTTTTGTGTAAAACTTACCTAAAATACATTTAATAATAAGCTTCAACAATAATAAATGTTTAACAAAAAAAATTTTTTTTAGCTCTTATACAGTATATCTGCGTAACTTGGAACCTATTGATAACTTTTTTAATATCAGTTTTAAGGAAAAAAGTTATTCTTTATAAAATACTCTGCATCGTATATAACATAAGATGCAACCATCAAATATCAAATTTTGTTAATTTTGTACGAGGTATGTCAAAAAATATGAATTTCACTCAAGAGTAAAGTACCTTTATATTTCACAATATAAAAAATTTTTATAATGAAAAGTTGTTTGGAATTAAAAATTATGTTCCAATATGTAATTATATCCTTCTAATCGAAAATTTGTTTTTTTTTTAATATTGTTTCCAATTAATTATACCCAACATCATTAAATTTTCACTTATTATTTATGATAACTGTTTCATTATTAATTTTATGAAGAAAGTTATTCGTCATAAATAGCTGTGCATAGTCTAACACTTAATATGCAAATATAAAATATTATATTTTATCAATATTGTACGAGGTATGTAAAAAAATTATATTTCGCGCAATAAATATGTACCTTTATAGTTCACAATATTTCGATTAGAAGAGTGTAATTGCATATTGACACATCGTTTTTAATTCTGAACAACTTTCCATAATAACAATTTTCAGTATTATGAAAAATATAGGTATTTTACTCATAACTGAAATTTGTTTGATTGAATTCTACTTCTTTTTCATTTAAATATCCGCCAATTTGGATCCGCCATTTTGAAATTTAAATTTTTAATCTTTAATTCAAGTTCAACAACCTGTTAAAAATAAAGACAATAAATGTTTTAGAAAAATGTTCGTTTTTATGTTCTTTTTAGAAAATCCGCATTTTGGATCCGCCATTTTATAGTTTATAATGTTAACATTTAAGTTAGGTTTATCAAAGCTCTCAAAAATAAATATACATATGTAGAAATAAATACATTTTGTAAAGAAATTAATATTTTACAACTGTTTTTTAAGTTATCCGCCATTTTGGATCTGCCATTTTATAATTTAAATTATCAAAATTTGATTCAGGTTCAGCAACCTTTCAAAAATATCCACATATATGTAAACAAACACGTTTTATAAAAAAAAATTCGGATTTTACAACTACTTTTTAAGGATTTTTAGAAAAAATCCGCCATTTTGAATCCGCCATTTTGAATTTGCAAATTGTAATGTCAGATTCGGGTTCAGCATAATCAAAACTAAAATAAAAACATTTTTTATCAAAATAAAATGTTGAATTCACCCATATTCTTAACATTATTTATACAAAACAATTGTTATTGTTTAAACAATTAATAAACAATTAGCGGCGAAATTTGTGAGTAGAACTTTTTACTTTAACATATTTATAAACTAACAAAAAAAGTTTTAGAAAAATATAACCTTGTTTGATTTTTTCCGAAACATTGTATCTTTTCATTCTAATTGCACTCCCCTAAATCTACAGTTATACGATTAGATCGTAGTTTTGACCCTCTACCATTCAGTGAAACATTTAGAAATAAATTATAATCGATGTATAGGTATAATCTAATTCGCCGAATCAATGATCCCCAAACAGTAAACCTGTAGGATGAAAATATTTAACTTAATTTCTTATGTATTTGACGTCAGCTGTCTTATACTTCCTCCCAAATCCCGGAGTTTTCGTGTGTGAGACAGTTCGAAAACTAATTATGCTTCATTACGTAAGTTAGGTTAATACTATTTTTGATTTATTTTTGCCCACCCTAAGCCTATCAAGGGTTTAAAGTTCAGTGAAAGATTTCGTGGATTTGAAGTTTAGATGAGGAAAGTTTAGATATGATTTTGGGTAATAAAATATTTAAAAAAATATGTTATATGATATTAGGAAACAGTATACAGAGAGAGTCTGTAATTTGGAATAAATTCAATATCTCAAATACTAATTGTTTTTTTTTAAATGCTCAGACCAGTCGATTAGTATTTTAAATTGTCCTTTTTGACATACAATAATAATGTATACAGGGTGTCCCAATTTAGAGATATGACGTCATCGTTGATTTCTTAAATGGCAACACTGTCATTTTGATAGCTATTTTGATAGGATGTGTAAAGTTATACATAACTGCAAAATATCAAATTTTTATTCTCTACCATTTACAAGATAATAGAAAATTACAAAGTTATGTCTGTAATTTGGAATAAATTCAATAATTAAAATACTAATTGTTTTTTTCAAAAATGCTCAGACCCGTCGATTAGTATTTCAAATTGTCATTTTTGACATACAATAATAATGTAGATAGGGTGTCCCAATTTAGAGATATGACGGAATCGTTGATTTTATTAAATGGCAACACTGTCATTTTGATAGCTATTTTGATAGGGTGTGTAAAGTTATACACAACTGTAAAATTTCAAATTTTTATTCCCTACCATTTACAAGATAATAAAAAATAACAAAGTTATAAAAAACAAGTACTCAAATAATAATTGAATTTAATTACTTCATTTAAGCAAATGCTCATAATGTTGCCCTCAATTATTGTCAAATAGTCAATGGGCAACATTATGAGCATTCGCTTAATTGAAATTATTAAATTCAATTATTATTTGATTACTTGTCTTTCATAACTTTGTTATTTTTTATTATCTTGTAAATGGTAGGGAATAAAAATTTGAAACTTTGCAGTTGTGTATAACTTTATACACCCTATCAAAATAGCTATCAAAATGACAGTGTTGCCATTTAATAAAATCAACGATGACGTCATATCTCTAAATTGGGACACCCTGTCTACATTATTATTGTATGTCAAAAATGACAATTTGAAATACTAATCGACGGGTCTGAGCATTAAAAAAAAACAATTAGTATTTTAATTATTGAATTTATTCCAAATTACAGACATAACTTTGTTATTTTCTATTATCTTGTAAATGGTAAAGAATAAAAATCTGATATTTTGCAGTTGTGTATAACTTTACACACCCTATCAAAATATCAATCAAAATTACAGTGTTGCCATTTAAGAAAATCAACGATGACGTCACATCTCTAAATTGGGACACCCTGTATACATTATTATTGTATGTCAAAAAGGACAATTTGAAATACCAATCGACGGATCTGAGCATTTTTCAAAAAAACAATGAGTATTTGAGATATTGAATTTATTCCAAATTACAGACTCTCTCTGTATATGTATATTATAGGCACGCGGCTAACGCCCAAAAATGTTTTTTTGGAGTGAGGAAACATGCAAATAAACAATAAAAAAGTAAACATTGTAATTTTAATTCTAGGAGAGCCAGGGCCTCGATTTTTGACCCTTCGCTTCGTTATCGAACGTATTCGCTTCGTATCTGTTTAGTATACGAAGCGACTACGTTCGATAACGAAGCGAAGGGTCAAAAATCGAGGCCCAAGAACGCTAGATTTGTAGTTACTAAAGCATCGTGGAGATCTATTGGGTTGTGAAGATTAGGTCCTAAGTTTTCCACTTCAGTGGCGAGGGTGAGGGGTTGAGCAGGTACAAAATTTAAAACAACGTTTTTTCCAATTATGACGCCATCAATCCACTATTCGAAAGAATCTCTCGAATAAAAGTTACTTATTTTTTACTTAAGAAATCCAAATCTGCAACAAAAAATGGGGGTTCCTATTTAATATTTTAAAGTTACCTCCACCAAATGGGACCCCCAGGGTTGGCGGCCGTCTTTTAAGTCATTAGATAGATTTTTAAAAAATATTAAATATGTTCTTTCAGTTTTTCGATCTGATGTTCATTTCACAAAATATTGGACTATCCCGCTACCTTTGGCACACCCTAATATGGTTTTAGCTACATGGCCCCATAAAAATTGTCCGATTATATGATTTCCGCATAATCCTTAAATGATTTTCTTAAAAAATAAAAGAAGTCAGCCGCGCTCGAATATTTCAAGATCACATTTTTTACAACTTTGTGACTCGCCCATTTCCTTACGCCCCTCTCAAATCGTAAGATTATTAAAATATATGTATTACACTGTTCTTCATTCACTTAACTTACCTTGTCTTAATCTCACGCGCTCGAGTTTTCTGAGATAGATTTTTAGGGACTGCTCTCGACGCACGCCCCTGTATTAAGAGTCCATTAATGGTAGCGGTACATTACAGTGTACAAGGTTTCTCCCCATATGATTTTCTGACCCGCTCGAGTAACGCGCAAAACTACCGCTTGGACTCCACTACCATAATGAAATTTTAAATATCTTTTTACAAATTTTTAGTCTTTTTGCCTTTGCAATGTTTGTTTTCCATAATTTAGTGTTTGATTTACGTTTCCTCACCTTTTTCCCCCATTTTGAGAATAAATTTCTTGTTGTTCTGTATTGTTACCAGTAACTGGGCAATCATTTTCATTTTTATATTTTTCTGTCCCTCCTTCACTATCATTGTATCAGTGGCCACTGTATTACTGGCTAATATTAATTATATGGTTGGATCATAACTTACCTACATAGATCACTCACATTATCAAAATCATCAATGTCAGCTAGAAAAGTTTAGCTTAGTGGAAGGTGCTTTTTATTTTTTTTTATAATTTGTTTATAATTATTTTTTTTCTATTACGTTTTTTTATTTCTATACAATCAGAACGTTTACAAACGGGTCGATTGTTATTTTTGAATTACAATTTTTTTGCATATATATCATAATAGTGACGCCATCCATCTGGGAGTGATGACATAATCGATGATTTTTTTAACTGAGAATAGGGATCGTGTGATAGCTCATTTAAAATGTTATGATGCAATTCTCTATTCAAGTAATATCGACATTAACATAATTATTTATATAGGGTGTCCAAAAATTTTTTTTTTAATTATTATACATGTATATTTAATTGATACAAAAAGAAGAACGTATGTAATTAATTTAATTCAAAACACATGCTGTCAGCAAACAGAATAATAATGTTGGCTTTCATTGTGTGTATATAACCAAGAAATATTTATTGTTTTTCGCTTAAATTCAAGTTAAAGATCCCACCCACTTGCCTCTTGGCAGTTTGAACATTAAATTTAAGCGAAAAGCAATCTTTATTTTTCAAATAAACATTTTTTTTAGTTTCTGACAGCAGTAAAATGTAATTTAATTCAAAATTTTTTTTCGATACCCTGTATAAATAATTATGTCATTGTTTATATTATTGAGTAGAGAACTGAATATTCTTTCAAAATGAGCTATCACAACACCCCTATTCTTATTTAAAAAAATCATCGATTACGTCATCACGCGCAGAAGGATAACGTCATTAGTAGGGAGCGGATTTATATGTGATCAATTTTGATGAAATATGCGCATATATATGCAGTAAAAAATTACGAAATATGCGCAAGATATGCACAAAAATTCAAAAAATGCACATTTCCAGAAACCACAAATTTTCTGTTCTATTCTATTCTAGGGTGTTCTTTTATAGGAGGCGGCAATCTTATTTATTATCTTTAGAATAAAACCGTTATTTTTTATATATGCAATTTATTCACATTTTTTACAAAAACTGATACCAATAGTTACCTATTTAAAATAAAACAACAATATCACTAAATATATCTTCGATTATAATTCACTACAATGTGTGTTTCCCAAATTTTTTACGGGGAAACATTTTCTTTGATCAGATAAAATATTTTTATGACTTGAACAACTCCTTTCAACATAAAGATAAGTAACTGGGGCGTATTTAACTTGTTAAAGCCGAAAAGTCTGCACCAAAATCAATTTCAAAATTTCCATTAAAAATTTCGCATATGTCCTCCAAAGTTTTAAAGCCGTTTAAAGACGGGATCTGATCTAAAGCATGAATATTTCAATTTCCGTTAGAAAATCATAAAACTATTAACAATAGGGGATTTAAAAGAACCACCAGAATTGTAGGTACCTACTAAATTGGGATACAAATTGTACTAAATATAATAAAAGTAAATAAATTTCTGATTTCCCGGTAAACCATCCTTCATCATTTTAACATCCTACAATCATTTTATAACGGCGTACTATTATAAGCACTATAAGTACTTTGTGTAATGTACAGATCTGGTATTTTCTAAGAAAAAATGAAAAGGCAGTGAATGAGCCGTCTCTCTTCAGAAAGTTCTCGAATTAATAGATAGGACAGCCTGTGCGGCGAAATATTTTGTGTCAAATTAAAAATTTAATTTTAATTAAATTTTTTTTTGGATTTAAATGTTTTTAAATAGGCACAAAATATGCATGTTTCTTTAAAAGTATGCAAAATTGAGTAAAGTTCTCAAATATGCGAAATATGCATGCAATATGCATTTAGCATAAAATCCGCTCCCTAGTCATTAGTATGATATCAATATGAAAAGAAATCGTAATTTAAAAATAAAAATCGACCACTTTCGGGATTTATCTCCAAAATTACACATTCTCGAAAAAATTAATTTATTCTAACTGAAACGTCTTCAATGTATAAACAAGACGATGAGGTAGGTACCTACTCACAGAATTAAACATAATATATAATTATTATTAGGAAAAATTGTTGTCAAAATGAGAGAACATAGGTTAACACAACTTGTGCGTGTTTGTCACTGAAATCATCCAACTGGAGTAATTATTTGCTGAATATTAAGTTCCTGAAACGAAAAAATATCAATACTAAAAACACATGACAGAAGATGATTGGACGGGAAGCCGTTCTCGTAGAAATTAAGACAAAGAAAATGACTGTGTGTGTATAGGATTATTTAAAAACATATATATTTTGTCATTCGGTAGCATTCTGGTAACATACTAATAACAAAATATTTCCTATTCTAAAAGACCCACGCGCTCAGCTTTTCCATATATTGCAGTGGCTCCCGCATTGATATAATTCAAACGTCCATACTGGCATACAAATACGCCAGTCAATGGGAGCAAGAATAGTATAGTCCGCCTAGAAAGTATCCGGAATTTTATATTTTTCCTAATTTTAATAGATTTCCTTTTGTAACATTTAAGACAAAAGTAATGCATCAAGTAGGTTGTGCCGATAGTAGGTTATGGACAAAATCGCATGACAACACCATCTGCCAAATATTGTTGTTTGTAGATAGACTTAAGATTTGTGAAATAATGTCGCAAGTAGAAAAAAGAAAAGTGGTGGAATATTGGTATAGAAAGGGTGTCCGAAACGTTAAAAAATTAGTGCAATTGACTGAACTCGGAAAAAGTGCAGCGTTTGAGACAATAAAGAGGATAAAAAATGGCATAAATGTGAGACATAGACACATAGAAACAATTTAAATGCTTTAGTGGCTTTAGGACGGCAAAATCCGCGCCTAGGGTTTCAAAAATTAGCGAACAGATTTGGAAATTAACGAAGAATAAAAGTGTGCCCAACGAAGAATAGATTTTTGTCAACGTTTTCGAGAAGATAATTTTAATAATGTCTTTATATCTGATGAAAGTTGTTTCCAGCTTGGTGCAAATCATCTAAAAGTCCTATCAAGAGAAAATGTTACCGTTCAAATTTCCAAATTTCCCATTAAAATAATGATTTGGGGAGCAATATCTCATCGTGGTGCTACACCTCTCTGTATAGTTTTAATGGTACTGTTGATAGTGCGAAATATTGTGACATCCTAAATGGTTTTCTTCTTGAAACGGCTCATGTTTTATATCCAGAGGAGTGGCGTTTTCAGCGAGATAATGCAAGATGCCATACTTCTGCTTATACTCAAGCTTGGATGCAAGAACACGAATTGGCAACAATTCCGTGACCAGCAGCATCTCCAGATCTTAGCCCCATTGAAAACATATGGGACTGATGACGATTGAAGTGGAACGAGCAGCGCCACGAGATAAAGAAGGTTTAATTAGGTCAGTTTTACAGGCCTGGAACACCATTACCAAAAATTATGGCCTTGACCTAGTTTCGGGTGTACCTGGACGTTTATTAAATTTGTATAGATTTAAATGGAGGTTGTATAAGTAAATGAGAGGAATTATTTGTTGAAATTTTATATTTCAAGTGATAGAAATAAATACCGTAAAATTATAATACTGCTTTCTTTTTTCCAGATACTTTCTAGACGGACTATATATTACCTCCGAATTCTATCCTACTGCATGGATTTTAATGAAATTTTGAGAACAGCCTCTACTTATATCCTAATTCAAAGTCTACCCTCTATACTATGGCGCTTCTATATTGGGGGCGGTTCCCACCCCATCTCGAGAGTGGAAAATTTTTTGTTTTCAAAATAACTACGGAAGTGGCTAGAGAACATAATTCTAAGCCAAAACAGTTCTATAATTTTCTTTTTGCATTATTCGTGGTTGAAAATTGGTCATCAATAGAATTCTAAGTCAAAACGGTTCTATAATTTACTTTTTGCGTTATTCGTGGTTGAAAATTGGCCATTTTCATTGAAACCTTTTCGAACGGTTTCTTGCGAATACCTTAAAAACTATGCATCTAACTTAAAAACTATATAAAACATTTTTGTAGCTTATAAAAAAATAAAGAGAGTCGTTCCTTCATAAATCTTCTAGTTATAATACAAAAAGAGATATGGTAGGTGAAAAAAGTTTTTTTTTTTGGTGCATGCTCAAATCGGTGTATCCAATTTGAAATAACAGAGAAACAGTCGATTTTAGGTGTATAATGCCACCAATAACTTTTGTAGTGCTTGAAAAGCCCTTTAAAATGAACAGTATTAAATGTCGATTACATTCAAACTAAGCGAGATATGCTGCAAGAAAAATTGACGATTAAAGTATTTTAAGAAAAAATGAGAAATATAATTAACCCCTTATGCACTAGAATTTAAATGCATCGTTTTCCTTCTCCAATACCTTTAGTATAATGTCATTTCTATGTTCAAGAAGTTGGACGGGTTTAAAGTGAACGGCTTTTGAAAAAAAAAAAAATAAATAAAATCAAAATATAGAGCGCATTTTTAAAGGTTCTTAAAAATCTTTCTTTTTGTCTATGTAACTTGAAAATGATAAGAGATATAGTAATAAAAAAGAAAAACAAAATTTTTATCAAATAACCCTACATTTTTGTATAATTTCTTTTTTTCATATCTTTTATCATTTTCGAGTTACACGGAGAAAAAGGAAAATTTCTAAAAACATTTAAAAATACGCTCTATAATTTGATCTTATTTTTTCACGAACTGTTCATTTTAAACCCATCTAACTTTTTGAACATAGAAATAACACCATAATAAAAGATATTGTACAAGGAAAACGATGACTTTAAATTCTGGTGGATGAGGGATAAAATATACTTCCCATTTTTTCTTAAAATACATTAGTCATCAATTTTTTTTTGCAGCATATTTAATATTGCTCATTTTAAAGATCTTTTCAGGTACTACAAAAGGTATACATTATACGCCTAAAATCGACTGTTTCTCTGTCATTTCAAGTTAAATACACCGATTTTAGCATGCACAAAAAAAAACAAACTCTTTTCACCCACTATATCTCTTTTTGTATTATAACTAGAAGATTTAGGAAGGTTTTGTATAGATTTTTTTTAGTTAGATTCATAGTTTTTAAAGTATTCGCAATAAGCCGTCCGAAAACGTGTCATTTTTCAATGAAAAATCGCTAATTTTCAACCACGAATAACTCAAAAATATTGAGTTTTCGAAAAAAACAATATAAAACAGTTTTTGCTTAAAATTAGGTTCTCTAGCCACTTCCGTGGGTATTTTGACCAAACAATTTTCCACCCATTTGAAGGGGTGGGAACCGCCCCAAGATAAAAGCGCCATAGTAAATAGGGTAGGCTTTGTTTCTTGAGCTATTCCCTACTTACTGTGAAAATATCAAGTAAATCGATGTAGTAGGATGGAATTCGGAGCCAAATACCCTCATTGACTGCCCTATAATACTAATATTCGAAACGAAATACATTGTATGCAGAAGCGAAAACTACCAACACATCATCTAATTGACACCGCGTCAACTATCGCATTTTATAATGGAACTATGTTCTCTGAAAATTTATTCGATTTTCGAATATTTGCTATCCAGACACTGTCATTTTTATACAATCGGCAAAATTGTACAATCGGGTAGTTATTTAATTAGTACATTTGTTAGTCAGAGTAAATAGTTATTAGTCATGAATAAAGTAAAAAATAGACGTGCTCGCAATCATTTATTGTTTAACTTCCGACGACCGGTTTCGCTCTCTACAATATGCATAGTATCATCAGGTCAACGGTTAAATGATGCCGTTACATACAAGGAGTTATTTCTATCATCATCATCATCATCATCAATGGTTAGCCCTATGAAAGGTCCTCGACCTTCCCAAGTCTATTACGCCAGTCAGTCCTATCCATTGCCAACCGTTGCCAATTTGCTGCGCCTATTTTTCTTCCATCCTCGTCTACACCATCCTTCCATCTGATTTTTGGCCTACCCCTATTTCTACTTCCCACAGGTTGTGACATAAGGATTCTTCTAGGAGGGTTGTTCTGCTGTGATCTTGCTAGATGTCCTGCCCATCTTAGTCTTCCTATTCTTATAAGAGATACTACGTCTTAAACACCAAATATATGTTTATATCTGTGGTATACCTCGTAGTTGTACACCATTTTCACAGATGCCACCAAATAAAAGGTTCTTATCTGCCTTGGAGATGGTCCATATCTCTGATCCACATGTCAACACTGGTTGTGTAAGGGTTTTGTATATGGTTATTTTTGGTTTTTTTTAGCTTAAGTTTCTGCTTCCCATCTGTCTACGCAGGGCCGCGTCTAGGTCAATTGCCACCCTAGGCAATTCTCTAGTAGCCGCCCTTCAAACATGTACAATTGTTGCGAAAAAAAAATTGCAAGATTTTTTTTAAATAAGAATACACTAAAAATGGATGTAAACGACGATGTTTATATACCTGTAACAGAAAAAATTGTCATTCCAGTTCGATCACATCAAAAAAAACTTTAAAAAAAATTTTTTCTTGACAAAATCGACAAATTGTTAACACGTTCTTGCGTCATACTTGATGGGAAATTTTTTTTAATTCTTGACATTTTCGAAAATGACCTTTCAGCGAACACGTTGGCAACTGGGATGCACAAATCAATGTGCAAAGCAATGTCAAATTCATGTATGAACGATGTATCTTGGTCGTCCTTATTTTGTATCAGATTTTCAGCTTCTCTAATAAGATCTTCATTGCTTAATTTTGGCAAATCTGCTAATAACACGAAAACGTTGATAAATAAGTCGATAAGATCCCAGACGACTATTTAGGTATCTTATCAGAGTGTCGATTATAATATAGAATGTGTGGATTTTCATCTCATCACTAGCTGAAAAGTTTAGTTCATCATCGGTCCCCTCGTCAAATTGAATTTTTTTTTTCTCTTTCTTATTTCTTTATATGTTTTATTTGGGCACAATTTTTTGGCTTCCTTGCGGTAAAGTAACTTGAAAGGGCTCTTCATACTCTTTATATACCTACAAATTTTTATATATCTACAAATATTTTTTGTACAGTATTTTTGCCGCCCTCTCATATTGTGCCGCCCCAGGCAACTGCCTATATCGCCTAATGGATAAAGCGGCCCTGTTTCTACGCAGTCCAAAATAGCATTTGTTTGCTAGGGTTATTTCTATAGTTTTCAATAACATGATTTATTGCTAAAATTATGCTAATAGGTATTTGATTGGATCGACGGACAATGTTGCTATGCATATTGTAGAGAGCGAAACCGGTTGTCAGAAGTTAAACAATAAATAATTGCGAGTACTTTTGTTTTTTTACTTCATACAAAATAAACTCGCATATGCATCCCATTGACATTAGTTTTTAGTCAGTTTATTAATCTGAAATTTATGTTCTCAGCAAAATTATTCAACTATACCTAAAATGTAGGTATTCGCATAAGCTATGCACTAGATGGAAATATTAGTTGACAGCGATGTCATCGTCAGCAATGAACGAAATGACTATTTGTCCAAGTTTTGTTCTACGTTCTACTTGTTCAAGTTTTGAATATTTTTGGATAACAGTTACTCGTATAATCGCGTAAATAATTGATTAATTTAATTAACAGGATTATTTTTTCACTCTCTATGTATTCAGTGATTACAATAATTTATATACTATACAATGAAAACTAATAATCGAGAAAAGAAAATAACTGATAGAGTGATGTTAATAATAGTATATTTACTGTTACTATGGAACGAGTAGATAAATTTTAAACACCTTTAACAACTAAAACCGTTGGTAACATGCACTGCATGTCTTATTTGAAATTTAGTGTAGTTACTGTGGGTGCGAAAGTCCTGCGTTATCATTTAAAGTATACAAAATGGTCTGGATTTCGAGATTATAATCGCCATAACTACTGCCTCTATATCTGTGGCCGTTTGCCAAAAGCTGATAATATGTCCACTTTTTGTGATTTGGACTTTTTTATGCCAGTTGATAGTTTGTGATTATATGCTCCATCTCCCTAAAGTAGATATGTCCAATGTACTGTGAAATGTAGTTTACCCTCCATGTTTAAATCTGGACATCTCCACATGACCAAATCAACGTTTGCCAAAAGCTGATATGTACCCTTGTCAGTTGTAAGTCATCAAATATTGCGCATGCCAAAAGCAGATATGTACACTTAAAGTGGATTTATCATATTTTGACAGATTTTTTCCATAGTTCTTGAATTTATCTTGTTTCTTTATGAGCAGTATTTTTTTATTTTGTATAAAGATTTTGTTTTAAAAATGTTTAACTATATTCTTCTTCTTGTAGTGTCTATCCGTTTCGGATGTTGGCGACCATCATGGCAACCTGAACTTTGCACACTGCTGCTCTGAAAAGATTTGTAGTGGTTGTGTTGAACCACGTTCGTAGATTTTTCAGCCATAAAATTCTTCGCCTTCCTGGTCCTCGCTTTCCCTCTACTTTTCCCTGCAAGACCAGTTGCAGCAGTCCATATCTCTCACTGTTCCTCATGATGTGACCGAGGTATTCGATTTTGGCTCTTTTTATTTTGATTAACAGCTCTTTTTCTTTTTTCATTCTCAGCAAAACACCCTCATTAGTAATGTGGTCGGTATAAGATATCTTCAGGATTCGACGATAAAGCCACATCTCAAAAGCCTCAATTTTCTTGCAGGTGGCGTCTGTGAGAGTCCACGACTCAACTCCCTACAACAGTGTAGGAAATATATAACATCGTAGTAATCTGACTTTTATGGGTATCGACAAATCATGACATTTGAACAACTTTGACATTTTTTGAAATGCAGATCTTGCTTTCTCTATCCTACATTTGATTTCTATAGAATGGTCCCAATTTTCATTAACGTTCGTACCAAGGTAGGTGTATGTTTTTACTCTTTCTATTTGTTGACCATTCACACTAATTCGTCCAAATTGCTGTTCATTCTTAGAGATCATCATACATGTGGTTTTCTTAGTGTTTAGTGAGTAGTCCGTATCTCTGACTGACCTCTGCGATTCTGCTCATTAACTCCTGTAGGGGGTCAGAACTGTCAGCGAATACCACAGTGTCTTCTGCGTATCTTATGTTATTGATACATTCTCCGTTAATTCTAATTCCGGCTTTAACATCATCCACTGCTTCTTGAAAGATTTCCTCAGAGTAGATGTTAAACAGCAGTGGGGATAGTATACATCCCTGACGGACCCCACGTTTTATTTTGATATCGTCGAATTCTCCTGCCTCTGTCCGGATAGATGATGTTTGATTCCAGTACAGATTGCTGATAATCCTTAAATCACAGGTGTTTATTCCAATATTGGTTAATATCTCCAGCAGCTTGTCGTGCTTTACTGTATCGAACGCTTTGTGGTAATCAATGAAACATGCATAAATATCGCAATTCACGTCTCTACATCGTTGAAATAGCACTTGTATACTAAATAGAGCCTCTTTTGTACCCACTGCATTTCGAAAACCAAACTGTGTTCGGCTGATTTTTTCTTCGCACAGTCTATATATCCTTTGATGTATAATTTTTAGAAATAGTTTTAAAATATGGCTCATTAAGCTGATGGTTCGGAAATCACTGCAGGATACGGACTTTGCTTTCTTTGGTAAAGCAACAAACGTCGACTTCAACCATGCTTTTGGTATTACTCCGCTTAAATATATGTCGTTAAATATTTTGGTTAGGCGTTGAGTACCGTCGGTGTCAAATAGTTTTATGAGTTCAGCATATGCATTGTCAGGTCCAGGAGCTTTGCCATCTTTTAGTTGTGATATTGCTCTTTCCACTTCACCTGATGTGATTGGCAAGTGGTCATCACATATGTAGAATGGAGGTTGTTCAGATCTAGTATCATCAAAGAGTTCCTGTATGTATTTTGTCCATATGCAGATTTCTTGATTTCTGTCTGTGCTGATATTCCCCTGTTGGTCTCGCAATTTGCTAGCTGTGTTGGATTTCTGAAGACCAGCTGCTTGTTTCACCTTTTGCTCTTTCACCTTTCACCAGCTGCATGTTAAACGTATCATGTTTTTGCTCTAACGACTCTATCTCTTCACACTGTGATTTTAACTAATTTCCTTTGGCCTTCCTTAGTTCAGTTCTTATTTGTCTCTGAATCGTGTTGTACATTATTTTGTTGTTTTTTGATTTTCTTCTTTCTTCCATAAGTTGTAATATATTGTCGTTCATCCAACTTTTTCTCATCTCTTTCTTTTCTATTAGATATTCTTCTCTGATATTGTTAAAGGTTTCACATATATTTTGGAGTGATTCTTCGGCATTATATGTTTGCTTCATATTAATTAGCTTCTCTGAAAGAATCTGTGCGACTGCCACGTTTGTTTTCTTATCTTTTAGTATTCTCATATCGCACATTTTATTGATGTTCTTTTTTGCAACCTTCTTGAATCTAAACCTAAATTTACCAACAACAGGAACATGATCTGATGATACGTCAGCACCGGGGTAACCCTTAACCGATAGGCATCCATTACGGAATCTCTTGTTCACCATTATGTAGTCAATTTGATTCCGTATTACGTTTCCTGGTTGATCTTGCGGGGAGACCCAGGTGTACAATCGTCTTGGTGGTTAACTATATTATGTTGGCAATATTTTTTATTTAGGAAGCTTACATTATTATATACAGGGTGTTTCTAAATAAGTATGACAAACTGTAAGGGGTAATTCAACATAAAAAAATAAGTACAGTTTGCTCTATAAACATATGTCCGCAAATGCTTCGTTTCCGAGATACGGGGTGTTGAAATTTTTTTTCAAGCTGTCAGTTTATTTATTACTCTAACATCGGTTGGGCTGTGAAAATGAGATATGGTAAGTTTTAAGAAGTAGTTATTGCGCATTTTTTGACATACAAATAAGAATTCTGTATTTATCATTGGCGCGCATACGGGTAATGGTCTGAATTTTATTAAAGAAAAAATTAGTACGCCACTGAGAGACTCCAAATTAACAATTATTTTTTAATTCCATGGTTAATTCATGATAAAAACCTCTCTTGCCGTATTTTTATATGATCCACCGTTTTTATGCAAAAAATAAACATCTTAGCGAGTATTTTTCATTTCATTAATAAATTATCAAGAACTATCTAATGCAATAATACTAAACTAGAAAAATAACAGAAAATAACACTAATAAGATTTCAACTAGGCGCAGAGCTACAACATATGTTCAAAATAACCTCCTTCACTGGTGGCAGAAGAATGTTATATTCATTATTGGCGCGCGTATGGGTAATGGTCTGAATTTATTTTTAAGAACAAAATAGTACGTCACTGAGATATGTCAAATTAAAAATCATTTTTGAATTGCTCGTATAATTTTTGACAAAAAATATATCTTACCTTTTTTCATATATGGCGCCGTTTTTGTACAAAAAAAAAAGAATGTGTGTGTACTTTGTACGCACGTAAGAAGTTATACTTCTATTATATGATTTAAACGAAATTAATATACTTTTTATTTATATTTTGTTTAAATATTAAACTAATTTATACTTACTACTTCTCAAACATTTTTATTAAAACAGTGCCAAAAATTAAAATAATAAAAGAATAAAACACACACAAACACATTAAACAAGCTACAAATGATGTCTGAACATTAATTGTCGAAATTTTTTTAACTAAATACGTATTTTCTGAAAATACAATTATATAATAAATATACTTACAATCATAAAATGTATTAAAAAAAACAAAAAAGAAAGTTTCTATTGGGACTCGAACCAGCGCTGATAAGAGCGGTTGGTATTGGAATTCATTCGCCTTCTCCGCTTAGCCACGGACACTATGTGTCATTATTTACGAAGATCGACTAACTAAACGGATTAAACTTGTGATATTTTGATATTTTGAAAATTGATCAAATTATTTTAATTGTGAATTGAAATGATTTAGAATTGAAAAAATACAACAAAACATAGAGTAAAAAACAATATATTAGGTGAATATTGATAGAAATTTTGATGGTAATCAAATTATATTAATAAAAGTATTACATACTATGTATTTTGGCAGATCAAATAGGTAGGTTTATACCCATGATACATTAACAATTATTACGTACCTGTTGCTTTTAAAAACTATTTAAAAGTCACTACAATATTATAAACTTTTTTGTTTCTGTCCTCACAACAATAAAACTAATATATTATACATTTGTTTACCTTTACCTTTACCTCCAAACCACAGCTGCCATATCGGATAATTTTTGACATGTCATTTGAACATCCAATCAGAACAAAGTTATAATGCGCATGCGCCGGGCTGATAGGTTTTAACATATAAAAAAATCACCCTCTATCGCCGGTAAAGAAGTATAACTTCAAAAATACATCTTAACGCTTACAAAGTATTCGAGGTAGTTTCCATATACATAGAAACTTATTTCAAATACTTTGTAGGCGTTAAGATGCTTTATTTTTTGCATAAAAACGGCGCATCATATGAAAAAAAGAAAAGAAATATTTTTTATCGTAAATTAAACGTGAAATTCAAAAATGATTTTTAATTTGGAATATCTCAGTGGTGTACTATTATTTTCATTAAAAAATTCAGACCATTACCCGTACGCGCGCCAATGATGAATATAAAATTTTACTGTCACCTCTAAAAGAGGTTATTTTGAACATTTGTTGTAACTTTGAGCCTTGTTTAAATCTTACTAGTTTTATTTTCTATTATTGTTCTAGTTTAGCATTCTTGTATTAGATAGTTCTTGATAATGTATTAAATAAATGAAAAATACGCGTTACGATATTTATTTTTTTACACAAAAACGGTGCACCATATAAAAATTATGGGAGGTTCCCATAATTTCCCGAGGAGGATCCCGGGTATCCACCCGGAGAGGTTATTAATCATAAACTAAATGAGAAATTCAAAAATAATTTTTAATTTAAAATATACCAGTGGCGTACTATTTTTTTCTTTAAAAAAATTTAGACCACTACCCGTATGCGCGTAAATGGTGAATAGAAAATTGTTAGTTGTATGTCAAAAAATGCGCAATAACTACCACTTAAAACCCACCAAATTGTATTACAATGTTGTCAGTTGTTTATTTAAAAAAACGTTTGCCAAAATCTGGTACGTGCACTTAGATCCGTAAATCTTTTGCATTTTGCAAAATTAACAGAAAATTTTTATGAAATTTGTAGCTAATTGTAGGTTATATGCTAACTCATATGGAGAGATGTAACAAAATTAAACTCAAAACCAAATATGATATTCCTAAAACTTTGCTCTCCTGAAAAGTAGCAAAAATGGACATATCAGCTATTGGCAAACGACCATTCATATGTATATGCTGCATATTGCCATTTTAACATAATCAAATATTTTCCTTAGGGCCGGTTGTTCGAACGGTAATCAAGAAGTTGATTATAATCAATAATTTATTGTAATCAATTTTCTTGATGGAAATCAAATCGCGACATGAAAAATACATGTAAAACACTAATCAGTTATTGATTGTAAGTAAAACAGTAATTAAAATATAGCCGCAGCTCTTAAATTATTAAAAATTGCTTATTATTATTATTGATTTGTAAGTAAAAACAAAAAATTAACATCAGAAAGAGTTTAATTATGTTTTATTTTAAATTAAAACCAAAATAATAAAATAAATCAGTCAACATAACCTCAAAATGCGACATCTGTCAGAAGTACGCTTAATCAAATATAATTGTAATTAAATATTTGATAATGATCAGTTTTGATTAGCGTTCGAACAACCGGCCCTTAGAGTTTCATTTCCTAAATGGTCATGAGATTAATATGATATGCTCTAAATATTTGGTTTATTGAAAGTCTAAACTATACGCCAGTCAATGGGAGCAAGAATAGGATATTACCTCCGAATTCTATCCTACTGCATGGATTTTAATGAAATTTTGGGCCTACCCTCTACTTATCTCCTAGTTCAAAGTCTACCCTATGCCGATGTGTGCTTTTATCTTGGGGGGTGGTTCACACCCCTTCTTAGGGGTGGAAAATTTTTTGGTTAAAATTACCACGGAATTCGCTAGAGAACCTAATTCTAAGCAAAAACTGTATATTTTTTTTTTGAAAACTCAATACTTTTTGAGATATTCGTGGTTGAAAATTGGCCATTTTCATTGAAACATAATACCTTTTCGAACGGTTTTTTGCGAATACCTTAAAAACTATGCATCTAACTAAAAAAACTATATTAAACATTTTTGTAGGTTATAAAAAAACAAAGAGACACTTGCCTTCATAAATCTTCTAGTTATAATACAAAAAGAGATATAGGTGAAAATAGTTTGTTTTTTATTACATTCTCAAATTGGTGTATTCAACTTGAAATAAGAGAGAAACGGTCGATTTTAGGTGTATAATGCCACTAATATCTCTTGTAGTGCTTGAAAAGACCTTTAAAATGAGCTATATTAAAGGTCCATTACATTAAAACTAAGCGAGATATGCTGCAAACAAAATTGATAACTAATGTATTTTAAGAAAAAATGAGAAGTAATTTTAACCCCCATCCACCAAAATGTAAATGCATGGTTTTCCTTCCACAATACCTTTTATTATAGTGTTATTTCTATGGTCAAAAAGTTGGACGGGTTTAAAATGAATCGAAAAAAAAGATCAAATTCAAGAGAGCATTTTTAAATTTCCTTAAAAATCTTAATTTTCCTCCATGTAACATGAAAATTATAAGAGATACAGTAATGAAAAATAAAAAGAAAATTTTTATCTGAAAAAGCCCTATATTTTTGTGTGGTATCCTTTTTTCGTATCTCTTATCTTTGACGAGTTACATGGGGAAAAAGAAGATTTTTAAGAAACTTTAAAAATACGCTCTATAATTTGATCTTATTTTTTTCAAAAACCATTCATTTTAATCCAGTCCAACTTTTTGAACATAGAAATAACACTATAGTAAATTGTATTGTAGAAGAAAAACGATGTATTTAAATTCTGATGGATGAGGGGTTAAATATACTTCTTATTTCTTCTTAAAATACATTAGTCATCAATGTTTTTACAGAATATCTCGCTTAGTTTGAATGTAATCGACCACTAATATTGCTAATTTTAAAAATATTTTGAAGCACTACAAATGTTATTAGTATCATTATACACCTAAAGTCGACAGTTTCTCTGTTATTTCAAGTTGAATACACCAATTTGAGCATGCAGCAAAAAAACAAACCCTTCTTACCTACCACACCCCTCTTTGTATTTTAACTTGAAGATTTATGAAGGAACGAATCGCTTTGTTTTTTTATAGCCTACAGAAATATATTATAGAGTTTTTTTGTTAGATGCATAGTTTTTAAGGTATTCGCAAAAAACCGTCCAAAACGTTGTCATTTTTCAATGAAAATGGCCAATTTTCAACCACGAATAACTCAAAAAGTATTGAGTTTTCAAAAAAAATTATAGAACAGTTTTTGCTTAAAATTAGGTTCTCTAGCCATTTACGTGGCTATTTTAACCAAAACATTTTTCACCCCAGAGGAGGGGTGGGAACCACCCCCAAGATAAAAGCGCACATCAACATAGGGTAGACTTTGTTTCTTGAGCTATTCCCTACTTACTGTGAAAATATCAAATCGATCGATATAGTAGGATGGAATTCGGAGCTAAATACCTTCATTGACTGCCCTACTAGCCCTTTATGTTCTTCGACCTTCTCCTGTCGGTGCCATATTAGGCACCCAAACTTTGGCAATTATATTGACCAGTTGTTCACGATCTTCCTCTAGTCGAAATAGTTGTACGGCACTGCTAATTCCTGTTCAATCGCGAAAGCCTTTGAGTCATTACATCTGCTTCCTTCCAATTCTATCTTTCATGATAAGCTGAAAATTTTATCTTTCATGATAAGCTGAAGTTGTGTCACATGCCTAAAAAAAAATTTACACAAGAGGCATAGGATAGAAACAGATAAAAATTTATGAAGGAGATCTATGTCCAGTAGTGGACAAGCTAAGCTTGAATGATGATAAGCATTATTTGAAAAGCTTGAACGATGATAAGAATATTTTGACAGAAAAGAGATAGATTAGTGTGAGCTAGAACTAAAATCATTATTGATATTTAAGTTTTTGTCAATTTCAAGAAAGAACGAATCTGATAGTAATATCTGTTCTTTGATTAATTGTCTGTTCTTTCTGATAAATAAATGTAATTTCAAGAAAAGTCCTTTTGTGAAAGTTCTTTTCATTTGCTAATATTTTTACAGACTCAAAGTCCATATCGTCGGCACGGAATAAGAATGACGTAACTGCAAAAAGACAAGTCTCTCAGGAGAGTAAAAAACGATTTTTAAATATTTAAAATAGGGATTAAATGGGAAGTAAATATCCAGGAGCATCGGTATGGCGTTTATTCTTGCAATGATAGCTTTTATTTTTATCCTTATTGGTTCGAATTTCATTCTCTTAATTTAATCCCTCATTTACAACCCTTTTTACAGTTGCGTCATTCTAGTGATTAAATAAAGAGTAACCGTCCAAAGCATCGGTATGGCGTTTATTCTTAAAAAGATGGCTAATAGTTTCATCCCTATTGGTTCGAATTTCGTTATATTAATTTTATCCCCCATCTTCAGCCCTATCTACAGTTACGTCATTCTTGATCTAAAAATTTTTCTGTACAAAAAAACTATTTTTAAAGATTTAGTATGCCAAAATCCACCAGGACGAATTTCCTGTAGCTGGCTGTATACCATTTTTTACAAAAATTGAAAAAAATCTTCTGCGTTAAAGGTATATTTATTTAAAAAAAGCCCAAAGAGGGCTACAAACACAATACAGAACGTTTTTACCCTAAACAGAACATCATCAGGGTTCTTTGCAAGCTCTACATGCTAAGCCACCAAAATCACATCAGTTAAACCGTTAAAATGTCGACTAAATGTCTTACATTAAAATATTAAATGCTAAATCCTGATGATGGATGAAATTACTAAGGATCTACACCAAAACATTATATGACCTTAGGTAATATATGACTCTTCATTAGATACAATCGGTTTTGATAACTTTTTGAATGATTTTCAGGACATATTAAGGTTATAAAATATACTGCCTTGGGGTAGATCATTAGTAATTTCATCTATCATCAGGATTTAGCATTTAATATTTTATTGTAAGACATTTAGTCGACATTTTAACGGTTTAGCCGATTAGTCCGTTCTTTAACGGTAAAATATTGCAAAACCTCTAAATTTTAAAAAACCGCTTCGATTGACATGAAATTTGGCATACACATAGCTACAAAGTCAAAGAAAAAAAGTGATATTGTGCCGATATGTGCTTTTGCCTTGGGGGTGGTTTTCACCCCCTCTTGGGGGTGAAAAAATATTCGTCCAAGGAAAGTCAGGAAATGGATAAACTGGCTAATTTTAAGTAACTTTTATTCTATAGAGTTTTTTCACTAAGTCAATACTTTTCGAGTTATTTGGCAGTGAATACGTTCATTTTTTCAACAAAATAACCACGCTTTTAGACGGTTTTTCGCAAATAACTCAAATAGTAAGTATTTTGTCGAAAAAATGTTCTTAACAAAAATATAGCCCGTAAATTTTTTTAAAAAATGGTGTATATATCACGTCTCTACACCTAGTAGAAGCAGAGTTATAGCTAATGAAAAATAGGTTCATATTCGTCAAATTCCAAATGGAATATTTTAACGTGAACTAACCAAAAATGAAGCACATTTCGGGGAAACTCATTACAACTTATTTAAAGTGTTTAAAAAAGCTTCATTTTTGTTTTATAAAAAAAACTTCTAGCATCAGAAATTAAACAAGTTACGCTCAAAACAAAGTTAGTCCCTTTTGGTTTTCAAAAAAAAAATCGAGAAAATCACCCCCTAATTAGTATCTTAAATGAACTTAATCGTTACGACTTACAAGTTTCTTGACTCGTGTATATATTGTTTATATGATCTGTAAGTTTCATCGGCTCAAAGTCCTTACTATTGAAAGGGCTGTAGTTAAAAGGGGTTGAACGAGTCACTGATCACGAATGTATGCAAATTTAGAAACACCAAATCTCAATCAATTTTTGTCTAACAGGAAAACAAAAAATACATGATATTCAGAAAAGCAAATCCGACTTTTTTTGTTTTTCGAGATTTTTGGTATCTCTAACAATTTTTAAGTTATTTTGAAAAAAAGCATATTTTTCAAAATAAAAATTTTTAAAAATTTTATTTTGAAACCAAATTTTTTCAAAAATAAGCACTTTAAATCGATGAACCTTACAGATCATATAAACACAACATAAGTAAAATAATTTGTGGAGCGGTAACGATTAATTTCATTTAAGTTGCTAATTAGGGGGTGGTCTTCCCGATTTTTTTTTGCAAAAACAAAAGGGACCAACTTTATTTTGAGCGTAACTTGCTTAAATTTAATGCTAGAAACTTTTTGTAAAAACAGAAATAAATATTTTTTTAACACTTTAAAAAACTTATAATGGGTTTTTCCCAAAAAGTGCTTAATTTTTTGGATATTTCACGTCGAAATATTCTATTTGAAATTTGGTGAATATGAATCTATTTTTCATTGGTTATAACTCTGGTTCTACGGGATCCAGAGACCTAACGCGTACACCATTTTTTTTTACTTTTTTATAGGCTATATTTTTGCTAAGAACGTTTTTTTCGACAAAATACTTACTTTTTGAGCTATTTTTCGAAAAACCGTCTAAAAATGTGGTTATTTTGTTGAAAAATGAACATATTCACTCGCAAATAACTCGAAAAGTGTTGACTTGGCGAAAAAGTTCTATAGAACAAAATTACTTAAAATTAGTCAGTTTACCCATTTCCGGACTTATTTTGGACATATATTTTTTCACCCCCAACAGGGGGTGAAAGTCACCCCCAGGAAAAAAGCACACATCGGCACAATAAAACTTTTTTTTTGACATGTAAGCTATACGTATGCCAAATTTCATGTCAATCCAAGCGGTTCTTTAAAATTTAGAGCAAAAACCGTGAAAGAATAGACTAGATGTATTTTTGGTGTCTTAGCGTGTAGAGCTTGCAAAGAACACTAATGATGCTCGTTTTGGAGCGAAAACGTTCTGTATTGTATTTGTAGCCCGTTTTTTGGATTTTTTAAATAAATATACCTTTTACGCAGAAGAATTTTCTTCAATTTAGTATGCCGGTTATTCTTATAGCGATGGCTTTTATTTTCATTCCTATTGGTCCGAATTTCATTTTCTTAAATTAGTCCCCCATTTTCAACCCTATTTTTAGTTGCGTCATTATTCATCTGAAACAAGGTCTAAAATGTTGCGTATTTCAATAACGACGCAACTACCCTGTAGTGGCTCAGCACATAGTTACAGTTCTATCACTTTTGTATCATCTGCACACATTATTTTAAAAGTTAATTAAGCAATAAACAGTAATTGGCAAAATTTTTAGTTACGTCATTCTTATTCCGAACCGGCGATATTATGACCCTCATTTACAACATGTGTGGCTAAAGGCTGATTCACATTATAGCTCAGGTCACGGTTCGCTCACGCTCAGCTCAAGGTTCGGTCAACTATTCTTACACGCATCTTAATCATGCTATCCGCACTAAACACGACGGTCAAGTTCCGTCCCTTTTTTTTTGACTGCGTGGTTTCTCCGAGAGAATATTTTGATCGTGGCTTGAGCTGACCGTGAGCGGAGCGTGACCTGAGCTATTATGTGAATCAGCTTTTAATAGGACCTAGCTGGATGTAATCTACAATAACTTTTATGAGAGATAATACGATCTTTAACTCGTCTAGTGGTTTGGCCAATGTATTGTTTGTCACAATCAATACATGGTATACTGTAAACTATACTAAAATTACAATAAAGATGCTCTAGAAATAAATAAAGCAAGACCCGTTGAATGTTACGAGGATCATTCCCTAATCATTATTTACAATGTATAAAGTTTGTAAATCATTATTTGGGATCTACAATGTATATGTATTGCAAAATATGATTTAAGAGTGCCCCTCGTAACATTCAACGTATCTTGGTTTGTTTATTTCAAGTGCATCTTTATTGTGATTGTAGTTTACATCAGACAATAACTCCTTTCGTGATAATTTTTATATATTTTTTCTCACGCTTTCATTACGATTTTAGGGTCATTTTCTTAATCTTTTAAACCGAAACTTTTAATTAAACAATTTCTTAGTAATGGCGATACCAAAGGGCCGCCCGTCCATAAAAGACAATTAAAAAAATCATATCTCACCTTGCCGGTAGGCAGGCGTTTTAATCATCAAAGTTTTCAGCTTCCCGAAAAGAGTTTTCGCCCTGCCGTGGCCGCATCAAAGACCAGAGCTACCCAATTTGTCGACTCAGCAGGACGTGAAATCTCAAAATTGAACTGGAAAACTATTAAATAGTGGCAGGGAAATGTAGTTCCGAATATATTAAGTAACATCTGGTAAAATATAATCGATTGAGTAGTTGCAATAAATAGTTACATCATAATATCACCTCATTTTTCCCTGCAGTACTGAAAGATATGGACTTATAAGTTGTTTTGCTCTTTTACCCCAGAAAACCTATCTGAAAAAGCACTTTAAAAAACGAAAAATTGTGATTTTTTTAAATGTTTTGAAAAAACTACGAATTGTATATGGAAAAGTGCAACAAACGATTTTTTTGAAAACAGACTTTTTAAAATAAGGTTTTTTGAAATTAAATAATGCTTATAAACGGAGGGACCGCAGACGTTCGGATACAATTAGCGTCTCTTTGCAAAGACAATGACGTCGACTTTGCAAAGTAACAAGACACTTACTCAACACACACACTACACATGACACAAGGTACCTAACTGTTCAAAATTACCGTACCTACCATGCCAATGGCCATTAGTTGTCGAGGCATTAGCTAAATAAAAAAAAAGTTATTGCAAATTAAATCTAAAAGAAGGTATTGTTTTGTATTGTTTATATTTATTAAAATAATTAATAAAAATATTTTTTTAGTTAACTTAATGCCTTGACAACTAATGGCCATTGGCATGATATAGTTGATTTTGCAATCAGGTACCTACCTATTGTAGTGTGTACCTAGTGGATGTGATGAGTAAATGTCTTGTTACTTTGAAAAGCTGTCTTTCTTGTTTTACAAAGAGATGCTAATTGTATCCGAATGTCTGCGGTCCATCCAGTGAGTAGGTACTTATCCCCCAAAGATAGAAACTATTTTCATTTATTAATTTTTTAAAATGAAAAATTTCTTACTCAGCTAGGATTCGAACTCATACACTTTGGGTGCAAAGCTTCAACTAGCCATAGAGAGCTCCATGCATGACCATGGTGGGGTTAACCTGAAACGATGGCAGCGTGAGTAGCGGCGAAATAAGACAATATTGGAGCTATCTTTGTAATGTTATTGTCATTGTTTGTATAAAAAAAGTGATCAAAAATGGTAAATAAATGTTGTTTATTTAATTCAGATAATAGTTGCCAAAATTGTAAGTGTAGTTTTTATAGATCTCTACTAAATAGTAAAATATTAGAGAAAAGATTAAAGGAGGAGCAGTAAACTCTAAAGACAGATTCAATAATATCACTCTAAAAATTGCCAGATTCATCTTCTTTTTTGGTTGAGCATGTCGGCCTTCAACGGTAATCCAGTAATCTGTATCGGACAACTTATAAGAACATTTACAGGGAAACCAAATGATAACAACCCTAAAATCTACAGACCAATATCCCTACTGTCGGTGATGTTTAAGCTACTAGAACGAAGCATCTACAACAGAATTAGTCCAAAGTTACTTAAAACAATGCCGATTGATCAGGCAGGTTTCCGACCCTAATAAGCTGCGCAGATCAGGTTCTTTAACTTAGCACATTTATTGAGGCAGGGTTCCAGAGAAAACTTAAAACTGCAGCCGCATTCATAGACCTAACAATGGCCTACGATACAGTCTGGAGAGAAGGCATGATATACAAGCTCGTCCGTGCAATCCCCTGTAAATCCACCGCTCGAATAACCAAGAGCATGCTGGGCGACCGAACGATTCAAGCGGTCATCGGACGTCAGCACCCCAAGAAAACTGAAAAATGGACTGCCTCAGGGATATGTCCTAGTTCCTCTTATTTTTAGCCTGTATATCGCTGATATACCAGAAATCAGATTGAGGAAGTTTGGTTACACCAATGACCGGGTCCTTGCAACAAGATGTAAGTCATTTTAATAAACAGAAGAAATCCTCGCAGCGGACTTACATACAGTGGGAAAGTATTTCCATAAATGGAGGCTCTAACCAAACGCTACGAAAACAGAGGTTTCCAGTTTCCACCTAACACCAAACCTTAGTGTGACTCTTGACAGATCACTACCCTTCAAGGAACATCTGACAAAAACAACGAAAAAACTTAAATCCAGAAACAACATCATACAGAAGCTGTGAGGCACAACGTGTGGAGCATCGACTTTCACCTTGAAATCCTCTGCTCCACGCCTTGTCTTTGCAACCGCGGAATACTGCTCTTCAGCCTGGCTTAACAGCCCATATATACACAATATAATTGAACAATACAATGAGAGTGATTGCTTGTTGGCGTTATCAAATCCACCCCTACGCAATGTCCCAGTACTGAGCCACATTCCACCACCCAAACTACGGCGCATACACTCCCTCACCAGTGAGTACAGAAAGATAATTGATAACGAGGGCCTGCTAATACATCAAGATATAGATGCTGCCAACCGTAACCGTTTGCGTTCCAGAAGACCGCCAATAAAAACAGCAAAGATTGGCGTGGAAAATGAGTTTAGCTTAACGACCACATTACATGGACTTAAGAATAAATGGAACAAAATAACAGCTTACCCTGCATCAGACAAAAATCACCAAAAATGGGGTAAACGACCATCCCTATTCTGTGACTATGGACAACCACAAACCATCTGTCACATCACAGAACAGTGTCCCACAAGATCATATCATGACAGGTCGGAGAATTTGCAGGAACGAACGCCTGAACGGATTTGCAAAAAACATGCATATCGCCGAATCCAGTAATATAGCCCCCGAAGAATCACTTGCCGATGATTTTGTACTATCACAGATAAAAAAGCATAGGCTTTTTCACAGTACATAAAAATGAAAAAAATTTATTGAACACTAATAAAATAATTTCATTTACATAAAGAAAAGCAAAATCAAATATACCTACTACCCTACAAAAAATTAGGTAGGTAAGTAGGTAGGTACACTTGTAGGTACACTGTCAAATGCTAAATAAAATTAATAATAAAATAAATTCTAAATTAAAAGTAGCTTTAGTTATTACTAGTAACTACCTTAAACCTGTCTCGCATAGCAAAGTTTTTCAAAAGAAGGTTTTATATTACCAATAGCCATTCTCAGTTCTTTGTCTACGAGTATATTCAGTCGAAACCTGTTTGTCTTTAAAGCAGCCACCCGGGATCATCCGGCTTCACAAAGATATAACATGAGAGCTGTTAGACATTTTTGAGTAGGTATTTTAGGCAATCTGAAAATTTTTCAAGTAACTCTTCCATGATAGCCTAATACAAAAATGCCGGTCTGGCTAAAGGGTAGCGGTTAATTCCTCCAAAAATCCCCCCCCCCAAAGTTAAAAAAGGGTAAAAATTGTTATTAAGAAAAATATCATTGACGTAACTTTAAAGTAAATTTAAATATTCAAATATAAAGAAAATAAACGGGCCAGGCGATTTTAGAGAGATCTTAACTCTGCAAGATGCTTTCATGGGCGCCCCAGGATTATTTTCAGGGGGTGCATCTGAACTTTAGACGATTGCATCTGAATCTGTACCTATTATTGACCAGTATAAAATATACAACTACACATGCATAGCTATGTACACTTCCCGTCATAAAAAACTGGTACACTTTTTTTCCCAATGTAAACCTGTATTTAGACTGGACGCAATAGTTCGTGAATTACTTCGTTGTTGCCATAACAGATAACGGAATTGCACTAAATGTGAATACAAAAAAATGACGTTTAAAAATGTATAAAGGTTTTAGATAGGTATTATTTATATCACTACCAATAGACCATCATTGAAGAAACCTAGGAAAGCTTGGACGAAGATGCAAATTTATAACTAAATTTATTTCTCAGTGCCCAGAAGATTACAAGAAGGGATTAATAATAATGGAGCTAAGACAAAATATTAATATTTCAGCAGTTTCAAATTGTAATTCATATATTTAAGTTCCACACTTGTTCACTGTAAAAGTTATTCATATTGTATTAATTTCAAATCTTTTTTTTTATTTTCCCCTGTGTTTATCCTAGTATCCCACAACTCAATAGATTTTCGTATTTACAGTACAATTTACGAGAAACGAATCACGCTTCTCGATTTTAATTTAAACATGATAATTTAAAGTTATGTATAGATTTATTAACTATCATTATTTTTTAATTGAAATATTTTCATAAATTATAATAAAACACGAATCAATGTATGGGTACTTAATTGAGATGACTGGCAACATTGCCCTATAAATTAGAATGACACATTTGACAAGATCAACTTACACAAGCTGAAAAACGCGATTTTCGGTTATAAGAGTTGTACCAGTTTTTTTTATGCGAAGTGTACTTTCTTTCCAGACAGGGGGGTTCAATTATTATTTTGACAGGGTTTTTTTAATATTAATAGTAAACATTCTAAAAAAGACAGGTTTTTTTGGTGAAATTTTCTAACTGCCAGGTGATCAAAAAAATTACGCATGCATGTGAATGAAAAGCGCTATAGCTAAGCAGGAGTGTGAGAAAGAGCCTATACCGACAGCTGTTTGCGTCCTCTATCGTAGCGAGTCCGTTCGCTCGAGCAAAATCACGTGACCTGGCGATACCCATGTTGTTGTGCCTCAAAATGTTGGAGTAATTGTTATATATTTTAAATTTTAAGTAACTTTTTATTAATTAAAGGAGAAAATAGTTTGTACTATATAATAGATTTTGCAAATATAATAGAAAAAGGTAAATTTATTATTATAAATATACAGGGTGTCCAGAAACTCTACCGACAAACGAAGACAGGAGATTCCTCAGATAATTTTAAGCCAGTTTAACCTAATTCATCTAGTCCGAAAATGCTTCCTAAAGGAGCTAGAGCTATTTGAAGATGGCGTCTGGTAATTAGTTTTTCTTAAATATCTCCAGAACGCTTCTATTTAGAAAAAATAAAATTGGTACACATATTTATCTTTCAGAGATAAATCGATTCCATCCATTGTAAATTTTTAGTACCGGTCAAAGGCGTCCGTTTTGGGTAGGGCAACAGGTATATTATCAGATAACTTTTTTGTTTTTAATTTTTAAGCATTTTTGAGCCTGGAATTTTAAAACGTAAGGTAATATAGGACTAAAAGGTACTCTTACTTTAATTCGATAAAATACACCGTTTTCTAGATAAATCGATTTGAAAATTTTTCGTTTTTTGAATTTACAAAAAGAAATTAAAAAAAAAACTGTTTAGAAATCCGAAAACTGGTACGTTTATTAATATTTCAGAGATGAATCGATTTCATTAATTGCGAATTTCTACTTACCGGTCATTTGCGTCCGTTTTGGGTAGGTCAACGGTAATTTTATCGCATAATTTGTTTGTCTATAATTTTTAATGATTTTTTACATTAGATTATTAAATTATGAGGTATTCTATTACTAAAAGTTACTCTTGCTTTAAGTTGATAAAATACACCGTTTTTTTTGAAAATTCTTTTCAATTTTTTTTCAATTTCAAGAAACGAAAAATTTTCAAATCCATTTTTCTAGAAAACGGTGTATCCTACCGACTTAAAGCAAAAGTAACTTTTAGTTGTAGAATACCTCCCAATTTAATAACCCAGTATCAAAAATGCTTCAAAGCTAAAGACCAAAAAGGTATGCGATAAAATAACCGTTGTCCCACCCAAAACGGACGCCTATGGCTGGTACTAGAAATTGACATTGGATGGAATCGATTTATATCTGTAAGGTCAATACGGATACCAATTTTCGTTTTTCTAACTAGAAGAGTTCTGGAGGTATTTAAGAAAAACTAATTACAAGACGCCATCTTCAAACAGATCTAGCTCCCTTAATAAGCATTTGCGGACTAGGTGAATTTGGTTAAATTGTCTTAAAATTATCCGAGAAATCTCTGTCTTCGTTTGTCGGTAGAGTTTCTGGATACCCTGTATAGGTAGAAAAGTATAAAAATATAAATTAAATTAATTCTGTGTACAAAAATCCTGTACTTCTTCTTCAAACTCTTCATCTGAGCTAAAATATCCATTTTCTTCTTCTTCGCCAGACTCCCCTCGAGACTCAGATTCCTTTTCTATATACTCTGTAAATAGTTGTAATATGTGTTTACAATTAATTAAAAATTGATTAGTAATTAATTAATTGAGTTGCTACGTATTCTCTGTCCTTTTATACGGAGTCGAAGCCTGGACAATTACAGGCGCATCTGAAAAAGACATGCTGTTTTTGAGATGTGGTGTTATCGAAAAATGTAAAAAATATCATGGATACAACACGTAACAAACACGGAAACATTAATAAAGATGAAAAAGGCAAAAGGAATACTCAACACTATGAAGGAAAGAAAAATGAGCTCCTTTGGTCACATACTAAGAAATGAAAACGTGACGTGATTGGTTATTTAAGGAAAAGTGCAAGAAAAAAGAGAACCTGGAAGACGATGCATACCCTGGTTGAAAATTTGAAAGTAGTTGAATGTAAAAGCAAAAGTAGGACTCTTTTCTGCAGATAGAATAAACGAGCCGTGATGATCGCCATTATCCTGAAATAATGAGACACATGAAGAAAAAGAAGATTGTTGAATTAATTCAATAATCACATATACATAACTATTTATAGATCCTTTAGAGAAATTCAGAGAAATTAGGGAAAAGAGAAGGGAAAATTATATAAAAAGTGGCAAGAAACCAGATCGGACATAGATCTTCAAAACTATATGGTCGCCAAAAAGGAAGCGAAAGTAGCAGTAGCAAAAGCTAAAGCAGAAGCGTATTCAAACCTATACGATGAACTTGATACCAGGGAAGGCGAAGCAAAGATATATAAAATATCCAAACAGAGAGCAAAGAAAGCAAGAGATTTTAATCAGATTTGATGTATCCGAGATGAAAATAATAAAATACTAATTCACGAAAAGGATGTCAAAAAGAGATGGAGAAAGTATTTTGACAGTTTATTAAATGAAGAATTTGACAGACAGCCTGTGGAGTTAACGGAGACAGTAACAGCAATGGTTACCAGAATAACAAACGAGGAAGTGGCTCAAGCGCTTCAAAAAATAAAGAAAGGAAAAGTAGTCGGACCAGATGATATTCCTGGGGAAGTATGGAATGGAGAGCATTGGTAGAGACAGGAGTAAGTTGGCTAGCAGGTCTATGTAATAGAATTATGGAAGTTGGACAAATGCCAGACGAATGGAGAAGCAGTATATTAGTACCAGTTTACAAAAACAAGGGAGACATACAACAATGTAAAAACTACAGGGCTATAAAACTACTTAGCCACACCATGAAAATATGGGAGAGAGTAATTGATAGGCGGATACGTAAAGAAACCGAAATATCCGATAATCAATTTGGCTTTATGCAGAGCAGATCAACAACAGATGCAATTTTCATTGTAAGGCAACTGATGGAAAAATACAGGAATAAAGAGACTAACGCTCATATGGTATTCATTGATCTTGAGAAAGCATATTATAGAGTTCCTCGAGAGATTCTGTGGTGGGCACTCAATTAGAAAGGAGTCCCTGGCGAATATGTAAAGGTTGTGAGAGATATGTATGAGGGAGTAACGACTAGTATAAGGACAGGTGTGGGAAAGATTGCACCAAGGCTCGGTGCTTAGTCCTTATTTATTCTCATTAGTTTTGGACCAGATAACAGCGAAACTACAGGGTAGTATTCCATGGTGCCTAATGTATGCTGATGATGTAGTGTTAATAGGAAATAGTGAGAGACTTAGAACAAAAACTGGAACAGTGGAGACAAGCTCTGGAGGAAAAAGGTTTAAAACTTATTAGGAAAAAAACAGAGTATTTGGAATGTTCATTTAAAGATGGAGTTACTACAAATAAAATGGTATCTTTGGATGGTGAAATGATCGTGAAAAGCAATAGTTTTAAGTACCTAGGATCGGTATTACAGAGTAATGGAGAAATAGATGGAGATGCATGCAGTAGAATTAGGGCTGGATGGATGAAGTGGAAAGAAGCGAGTGGTGTGTTGTGTGACAGAAAAATTCCAATGAAGCTGAAGGGAAAATTCTATAAAACAGCCATAAGACCGGCTATGATGCACGGAACTGAATGTTGGGCAGTGAAAAAGAAAGAGGAACAACGAATGCATGTGGCGGAAATGTGAATGCTTGGATGGATGAGTGGAGTGACAAAGAAGGATAAAATTAGAAATGAGTATATTAGGGGAAGTCTAGGTGTGGCACCAATTGATGCCCAATTGATAGAGCATAGGTAAGATGGTTTAGAGCAGATTCCTGGAAGGAGTAGGAGAGGAAGACCAAATAAGACCTGGGGGAGACGATAAGGCAGGACATGTTGGTAAAGGGGATTAACATTGCGATGACCCAAGATAGAGTTGTGTGGAGAAATGCAATTAGGGAAGCCGACCCCGCATAGGGATAAGGCAAAGATAATGATGATGATTAGAGAAATTCGAGTGTTGAAGGGAGTCCGACGAAAAAGAAGAAGAAAATGAGTATTTTAGCTTAGATGCAGAGTTTGAAGAAGTACAAGATTTGAACACAGAATTAATTTAATTTATATTTTTTTACTTTTTTTATATCTATATTAATAAGTTTAAACTTTTTTATTCATATTCGCAAAATTGGATTATTATAAATTAAATTATTAAATTAATATTAATAAAAAGATATCTGAGAAATCTAAAATATACAATAATTTCTCCAACATTTTGAGGCACAACAACATGGGTATCGCCAGGTCACGTGATTTTGCTCGAGTGAACGGACTCGCTGCAATAGGTGACGCAAACAACTATCGGTATAGGCTCTTTCTCACACTGCTGCTTATCTATAGCGCTTTTCATTCACTTTCACGCGTAATTTGTTTGATCACCTGGCAGTTAGAAAATTTCACCAAAAAAAAACCTGTTTTTTTTTGGAATCCATATGGAAAAATTTCCTGTAACTGGCTGTATATCATTAATTACAAAAATTGAAGAAAATCTTCTGTGTAAAAGGTATATTTATTTAAAACCCGAATAAAGGGCTACATTAAAACAGAACGTTTTCCCTCTAAAGAGAGGATCATCAGTGTTCTAAGCCTAAAAAATACAACCATATCTAATGAAGACAAGAGAAAAAAATTTAAAGGTTGACCAAGAAAAAAAATTAGGTTATACTTACAGAATATTTATTTTTAATATTAAAATACCATGTCAAAATAACAATTACACCCCCCTGTCCGGAAAGAAGGTACATAGCTACGCGTGTGTTGTTATATATTTTATACTGCTTAATAGTATGTACAGATTCAGATGAAATCTTCTGAAATTCAGATGCACCCCCTGAAATTAATCCTGGCGGCGCCCATGCAAGGATCTTGCAGAGTTAAAATCTCTCCCAAATCGCCTGGCCTGTTCAATTTCTGTGACATCAATTATGTTTTTTGTAATAACAATTTTTACCCTTTTTTGAATTTGGCGGGATATTTGGGAAAAATAACCGCTACCCTTCAGCCAGACCGGCATTTTTGTATTAGGCTATGATGCAAGGTTTACCTGAAAATTTTTCAGATTGCCTAAAATACCTACTCAAAAATCTCAATAAGCTCTCGGACCAATAGGATATTGAAAATGGCAATAATATACGAAGTGCTCTTTTGTTTTCAATGAAGAAAAAGCATTATCTACTCCCACCCCAAATTCAAAGAGAAATTTAGTCGAATCGTAATTACCCGAAATCGGAATGTTGGAAATTGTTCGAAATTGCCAGGGCCACCTCATAAAGATGAGAAAATTCTTCTGCAACAGGGATATAAGCATCCCTCTACGATTAAGAATGCTAAGAGGCTACGTATTTAACACGCTATTATACGGTGTAGAGGCTTGGACTCTCAAACAGAACAACATAAAAAATATTGAAAGTTTCGAGATGTGGTGCTACCGTCGAATGCTGAAGATAAGTTGGGTTGAAAGAATCACAAATCTTGAAGTAATACGAAGGATAGGAAGAGACCCAGAAGTTTTGTTAACGATCAAACGAAGAAAACTCGAGTATTTGGGTCACCTGATGAGAGGTCATAAGTACGCATTGCTTCAAAATGTGATGCAAGGAAAAATAGAAGGAAAACGGAATCCAGGCCGTAGAAGAATGTCGTGGATGCGGAATTTGAGAGAGTGGTTTGGCTGCACCACTAATGAACTTTTTAGGTCAGCTGTAAACAAAGTCAGGGTAGCCTTGATGATTTCCAATCTCCGATAGGAGTGGCACAAGAAGTAGAAGAATGAATGTTGGATATCTATCGCCTTGTTTTCGTGTTTAGATTGGCATTCTGTAATTCACATCGTAATCAGTGTAAATCGAAAATGCCAACTTCTATTTGACGCACTCAGGAGGTGTTTGCAACCTCGCATTGAAAAGTGAAATAAGGGAATAAGTGTGACCTTAAGGGAAAAGGCGCAAAATGTCGCCAGTCAAAATTTTCAATGTGTTTTAAATGAGAGAAATCGAATCCTGAGAAAACTAATAAGTATTTTTGTAAAATTTTTAACGCAGAATGAAAGATTATGTTAAAATCGAGGACCGAAAGTGCCATAGAATAAATAAAATGATTCTTTTGAATAAAATTTTTGCAATTAAAAATCATACTAAATTTTCTCCTTTATTTTCACCCCTGTAACTTATTAAAATAAACATTATAGAAGTTTTCAGGAACTTTCGGTCCTCAGTAATAATGTAATCTTTCATTCGGCGTTTAAATTTTTTCAAAAATATTTATTAGTTTTCTCAGGATTCGAAAAAAATGAATACATCTAAAACACATTGAAAATTTTGACAGGCGACATTTTGTGCCTTTCCCCTTAAGATACTAGAAAGGCTCGTGCGGCGCGAAGAATTCACCAAAAAAATAGAAGAACTTTCGGTTTTTATTGGTAAAGTTTGACAAAAAATTCAACACAAGAATAAAAAATGGCAAGCGGAACACAAACTTACAAAAACATCTGATGAGCATTTAAATTACATTAATTATCTCTGAACATAAAATATTATGGCACGGTAAAAGCAAGTTTTTTCCTTAAGAACAATTTGGGTTTTTCGTTTGAAACCCACTAGATACCTTCAAACCTACAGATTCTACCAGTAAATTAATCGCAGTAGTAATTCTTAAAATGTTTAATGATTTTATTAACCTTGATGCTGTATAATTCTTCTTCTTCTTCTGGTTCCTATCCGTTTCGGATGTTGTAAATCATATTGGCAATCATAACCTTGCTCGCTGCGGCTCGAAACAGTTCCGTTGAAGTTTTCTTAAACCATGTTCTCAAATTCCGCAGCCATGATATTCTCCTTCTACCGGGTCCACGCTTACCTTTGACTTTACCTTGCAATATGGACTGCAGCAGGGAGTAACGGTGCTGATTTCTCATAAAGTGTCCCAGATACTGCAGTTTTATGCGTTTGATGGTAAACACAATATACTTATGTTTAGGGAGCGGATTTTATGCTAAATGCATATTGCATGCATATTTCGCATATTTGAGAATTTTACTAAATTTTGCATATTTTTAAAGAAACATGCATATTTTGTGCCTATTTAAAAACATTAAGTCCAAAAAAAATTTTAAATTTTTAATTCGACACAAAATTAATATTTCCCCGCACAGGATGTTCTATTAATTCGAGAACTACCTGAAGAGGGACGGCTCATTCACTGCCTTTTTTCTTAGAAATACCCGATCTTTGCACAAAGTACTTATAGTACGCTGTTTTCCCTCTTTATACTGTGCCGTTATAAATAAATGATTGTATGATGTTAAAATGATGAATGATAATGATGGTTTACCGGGAAATCCGAATTTTATTTACTTTTATTAATTTTACAATTTGTATCCCGATTTAGTAGGTACCTATAATTCTGTTGATTCTTTTAAATCCCCTATTGTTAAGAGAATTTGTTTGAGAATATTGTTTTACGATTTTCTAACGGAAATTGAAATAATCGTGCTTTAGATCAGATCCCGCCTTTAAACGGCTTTAAAACTTTTGAGGACATATGCGAAATCTTTAATGGAAATTTTGAAATTGATTTTGGTTCAGAATTTTCGGCTTTAACAAATTATTTTAAATACGCCCCGATTACTTCTGTTGATGTTGAAAGGCATTTTCCAAGTTATAAAAATATTTTATCTGATTCTATCTGAAATATTCTATCTGAAAATGTTTCCTCGTAAAAAATTTGGAAAAACACATTGTAGTGAATTATAATCGAAGATATAATATAGTAATATTGTTGTTTTATTTTAAATAGGTAACTGTTGGTATCAGTTTTTGTAAAAAATGTGAATAAATTGCATATATAAAAAATAATGATTTTATTTGAAAGATAATAATTAAATAAGATTGCCGCCCCCCTAGAATACAATAGAACAGAAAATTTGTGGTTTCTCGAAATGCGCATTTTTTAATTTTTGTGCATATCTTGCGCATATTTCGTAATTTTTTACGGCATATATATGCGCATATTTCATCAAAATTGATCGCATATAAATCCGCTCCCTACTTATGTTGTTGTATAATTATTGGTAAATAAAACTAAATATACGATTATCTAAATAAATAACAAAACTAACGTCAAAAAAACAATATTGATAACAATGCTCAAGCGTCAAGACCAATTTCGATGTCGAAGTGTGATCTCGACAGAGCTTGTCTAGTCTAAATAAATTTCTACCCAACGTTCCGATAGTAGAGGTCAAAATAAGTTACAGAATACCAATTCCTACAAATAGTCTAGGCGCCAGAGGGGTCACCGTGTCCTTTTCAATTCTGATGGACAAACTCAACGGTTTCTTATGGATTTTTGGCTGCTGATTACGAATTTCGAGGGTGGATTTCGATCCGAGTGGTCAAAAAATTGTTATAAACAATTTAATTGTTTATAAGGCTCTGGCTCATAAACTAAAAGAGATAAAAAAGAATGTTTCAAATAAAATTTGTTCGTTAATAAAAAACGAAGAAAAAAACGTTTACTAAACTTAAATCCAACAATTATAACTCAAGATATTGTAAAATTAGTGCACAATGCAAATTGCAAATTGCAAAATAAGTATTTTCCGAAGATTTATCGATTGTAACTCGGTTTCTACGCATGCAAATGAGCTTGAGAAGGTCTCATGTTAAAGCTTCATTAATAGGCTTCTAAACCAAGTTTGTTAAATTATTTTATCTTTATTTATTTTAAAGTTATACCCGTTTGAAGTTATAATTTTCTTAAAAAAATTGTACATTAATTTGTTTATAAGGATTTCAAGCAAATTTGAGCTATAAACATTTATACTTTAATTAGGAATAATGATAGAAAAACTCAAAAGGAGTAATTTGAGCTTAAGAAAATGTTCGTAAGTTTATTTTTGGTCAAGATATATTTTTCGATGCTTTATCGATCGTAACTCGGCTTCTACGCATGCAAATGAGCCAATATGTGATATCTATACATATAAAAATGGATCGAGTTATTTTGTAGCATCATCATTGCATATAAAACGAGCATTTATGTTGTGGCGGCATACACACAATAAACGTGCATTCATGATGCTGCAAAAGAACTAGATCCACTTTATATGGATCCTATCCACTATCCACTGGATATCTATATGATATAGATTATATCTATATCATATAGATAATCAGGCTCTGAAGCCCCAGAAAGTGTTAGATTTACTGCCTACATGAACAGACTTAGTACCACCATGTAACTGTAAAAATTGCTCTAAGAACTTATGCAGATGTCAAAAAGCTGAGATTCCCTGTATATCTCGATTCAGATGCATGAAACAAAAAGTTTGTAAAAATAGTATTAATAAATAATATCAACTTACTTTTTAGTCCTATTTCTGAAATATTAGTATTTAATGTTTTTTTTCTCATTAAGTACAAAAAATAGAAGACAAAGTAAATAGAATGAAAGGTAATACGAGGTACACGATGATAATTTAATTATAAGAATTATATGATAAAGTTTTATTAGGATCTTCAAAAATGAAAAATGAAGATAACGTATATATACATAGAAATTATAATTTGTATCGGGAAGTTAGCGCGTGAACCTTTACGCGGTGAGCCGATCTTGCGCCTCAGAGCACACTATTAAAATATCGATATCTTGGCCAAAAATAAACTTACAAACATTTTCGTAAGCTCAAAATGTTCCTTTTAAGTTCTTCTATCATTATTGTTAATTAAAGTATAAATGTTTATAGCTTAAATTTGCTTGAAACCCTTATAAACAAATTAATGTACAATTTTTTTAAGAAAATTATTATTTAAAATGGGTATAACTTTCAAACAAATGAAGATCACGTAATTTAACAAACTCTGTTTGGAAGCTTATTAATGAAGCTTAAAAATGAGATCTTCTAGGTCTCATTTGCATGCATAGAAGCCGAGATAGGATCGATAAAGCTTCCAAAAATATTTATTGAATTCTAATTATTGGATTTACGTTCGGTAAACGTTTTTTTTTCGTTTTTTATCAGCGAACAAATTTTATTTGAAATATTCTTTTTTATCTCTTTTAGTTTATGCCTTATAAACAATTTAAAAACAACTAAATTGTTTATAACAATTTTTTGACCACTCGGATCGAAATCCACCCTCGAAATTCGTAATCAGCAGCCAAAAATCCATAAGAAACCGTTGAGTTTGTCCATCAGAATTGAAAAGGACACGGTGACCTCTATTTTGCGCCTAAACTAAAATTCCGATCCGACTTTCTGACATCTATTCGATTTGACTCATTTCTATTCGACTTGTAATTACAGAATAGGCCTGATTATCAATTAATTTATAGTTTTTTTATTTTTAAAATTTTTACCGTCTAACCAAGCTACATATAAATTTTTATGAAAACTTTGCCTCATCCGTTAGATATTCATCGTTTTAGAGACAGAGTTTTTATTGGAGTACATCCATCACGTTATTCATTGTACAGTAACGGCGCCTTATGTCTATTTGCCAATTTAATTACCGAGAAAAACACTTGGGCCTAAATTAAGATTATTTCCACCCACATTTTTTACATTTACTCCGAAAGACTTTTACCTCTAATTGCTCTCAAAACACTTCAATAAAAATCCAATTGAAAAATGAGAAATAACAAGGACTGCAAACAGAGGGAATTCTCCGGTACTCTACAAAAGGGAACGGGTCGCCCTTTTTATCTAAGAGGGAGGATTAAAAATGTATCATTCCATGTCTCGACATCGAGGTTTTTAGCACCCTTTTCAATTGTTTTTGAATACGAAAGCAGTCAGTTTCAGTTTCATCACATAAACAATAAAGAAGATGGAAGGATAATGTATTCATAACATATCTTTCTTATAAATTTTTAACCAACTTTTTACTCTATTGGTAGAGTTGGTGCAAAACCTCGTGAACCTTGAAAATGCGTATGTAACGTATGTCCCTAAAGTTTTCGGAAAAAATAAACATGTATTTCCTAGTTGTAAATTAAGTTTATTTTAGTAACTAAATACAGGAAATTAAGTCTACATATTTAAGGTTTATAATGTATTTTTATAGAACAGAAAGAGGTCCGTGATCTTCGATGGCACGTAAATTTGGTTTTGCATGTGCAATAAGCATTTGGACTGTTTCTAAATCGATCTCACGAAATTTTTGCAAAATTCTTCGCCTTAACTGATCTTTATTTTGGGCTTCCCAGCCTTATTATACACCATTAGACTCAAAACAGCCCAAATCTCTTCTATAGGCCTCGACTGAGGCACATTTGGAGGGTTGTCGCGGTTGGGAACAAAATTTATATTTTGAGCAGTTAACCAATCGGTCGTTCTCCTGGCGTAATGACATGACGCTATGTCGGGCCAAAATATGATTTCATCATTGGAGTAATGAGTATTTATAAATTAAACAAGCGTTGTAAGACACCTGTCAACGTAAATGTCAACATTGAGAGCTTCACCGCGAACACGCCCAACAAGCGGCTGTGAAACACCAGCTTCTGAGATGGCATAGAATACCAAAATTTAATCGGCATATTTCACTTTTCCCTTACCTAACTTTGTCTGGTGCATCTTGTACATTGCGTGTATAAAATCCGTCGTTGCCCTTCTCTTCGGAATTGGATAAAGTAAAATACTTTTCATCATCCATAATGAGAATTTTACCAGGAAAATGAATACGTCTCAATTTACGGCAACATCTAGGAATTTTTTATAACTGGACTGGTGTGTACGTAGGAGCTTTTTTTTATATCGTTTTAAATTATTTCTAGAAATTGTTCTACTTACAGTCATTCGTGAAACATTATATCTTAGGCCAACATTTCGCAAAGCCTTTCCTAATTGGTTCTCCATATTCTGAATTAATCTCTGTCCCCGAGCAGGAGTTAAAACTCTTGGTCTTCCACTCTTGGGAAAATTAAGGCATGGTATACCATTTTCGCACTATGTGATTGTCTGGTAAATCGTTAACACAGAAATATTTTGAGCACTAAAAATTCTTATAATATCGAGTCCAACTAAACGATAAATACTTTGACGACTATTAAGTTTGTACGACATCTTGACGAACCGTATTTGACAGAATTGACATTGTTTATATCATTTAAGTTCTTTACTAACTTTGGTTTCCAATGGCAACTTGATCAAATGCTTCCTAACGATAATACTTTTAAATCTAAAATTTTCCGAAAACTTTAGGGACATACGTTATAACCGAAATAAAATGAAGCCTAAAAACATACGACTATTTTATTTGCTGCGAATTGCGAGACAGGGTCCCATCTGTACCCTGATATTTTCAGTAATGTCGGATTCAATCGTTTCGTTCGTATATTGACGTCACCAAATGAATGAATTAGGTTCACGAGATTTTGTAACAGCTATAACTATTTAGTCTGGGCTGATTATCAGAGAATAGGCCATTTTTGGGAAAAGTTATTTACCAGCAATTTTATTGCTGGAATCGAAGCTTATGATTATATATATTAATAATATAGGTATGCAAAGTCCGCAGATAGTGTGCTACTTTTTTTATTAACAAAATGGCGCCCCCAAATCGTGTTTTTTTCAATTTTTGTTCCATAACTCCGAAGATTTTAACTCTACACCAAAAACACCCTAATAAAAATTCACCGAAATTAAATTCTGCATATAGATACGTCTTTCCCGATCTGCTCCGACGAAAATTTTCCTCGGAAAATGCGGGTTTCCCAACAAAATCTTTAAATTTCAAATAAAGTTTTAGATAAGAAATTATCTACCAATAGTTAAATAACTCGGTGACATAAAAGTTTTCTTGGTTTAGATTATAGTTTCAGAAGCCGATGAAAATTAAACGAATATTTTAGCAACAATTCAATTAATGATAATTCAAATAATAACCAAAATAATTATGATACACTAATCAAACTTTGAAATCTTATAAATATAAGATGCCCATTTAATATTTTGTCAACAAAATGTAAATTTTTAATTTTTTTGAATAATCTTTAAATGTTTAAAAAAATAGTTATAAACAAATTAACGTTTCTCAGAAAGTTTTTATTATATTCCAATTTAAAAAATAGGTAAAACGCGTATTTCAAAGATCTTGAAAATGAATGCTTTAAAACTTTTTTGCAGCCATTTTAAAAAAAGGTTTGAAATAGCAAAGTAAACATACGATTACTATGTTGTTTATAATTTTTTTAATTCTTTCAAAGCGTAAAAGTGAGTTTAAAGTACAAGCTAATTACTTACAAAAAATATCGATTATTAGTTTAATGGTTACATTTTAATTAAAGATTATAAATATTTTTTTTTTGTAATTTACACGCGCGAAAGCAGACTAATACAGTACCGTAGCTAATAACATTTTCACTCGAAGCGACAACCGCTCGCGACGCGCGACGTACAGTAGGTAATAAATAAAATTAAGCTTCGGCTCTGTATCAAGCCTATTTTCGCGCTAAAAATTACAAAAAAAAACATTTTTAATCTTTGATTAATATATAACCATTGAACTAATGTTTGATATTTTTTGAGAGTAATTAGTTTGTACCATAAACTCATTTTTAAGCTTTGAAACAATTAAAACAAATTATAAAAAACGGAGTAATCGTATGTTTACTTTGCTCTTTCATAACTTTTTTGCAAATGGTTGGAAAAAAATATTAAAGCATTCGTTTTCAAGACCTTTGAAATACGCATTTTAAGCATTTTTTAAAATTATAATATAATAAACAATTTCTGAGAAATGTTAATTTAAGATTAAAAAGGGTTCAAGGCAGGTTTTGTTTATATTCGATTCAGAGTTGGACTACCATCTCCATATAGCAACTATTTCAGCATCCTTATGCATCATCAGTGAAGTTTATGCAGTCACAACTCTGAAGGGAATATAAACATTCTGCCTCTTTTAAGGCAAACCATCGCGATGCAATGAACCCACCTTTTGAGACGCAATTCAGCGACATCTCTCGTATTACGAGGAAAACAACGAAAAGCCCCAGATACAAAGTTTACTACTTTTTAAACAATTAGAATAATTGAAATAAAAATATAATAAACAATATTTTAAATCTAAGACTTTTCGCTAATAAACTGCTTTCTGGCTGCATCCCATATCTCCGGATTTTACAATATATAATCACGTAGAGACGACGAAAATAGGAGAAAGCAAATAGAGGACACTTAGGCCACGCATTTACCTTCTCTTCGTCTAGGAAAAGGACCGAAAGACAGTTTCTAAATACTCAAAAACTGAGTAAAATGAAAAAGATTAAAACGGGTTCAAGGCAGGTTTTGTTTATATTCGATTCAGAGTTGGACTACCATCTCCATATAGCAACTATTTCAGCATCCTTATGCATCATCAGTGAAGTTTATGCAGTCACAACTCTGAAGGGAATATAAACATTCTGCCTCTTTTAAGGCAAACCATCGCGATGCAATGAACCCACCTTTTGAGACGCAATTCAGCGACATCTCTCGTATTACGAGGAAAACAACGAAAAGCCCCAGATACAAAGTTTACTACTTTTTAAACAATTAGAATAATTGAAATAAAAATATAATAAAAATATAATATCATAATATGATATTTTAAATCTAAGATTTTTCGCTAATAAACTGCTTTCTGGCTGCATCCCATATCTCCGGATTTTACAATATATAATCACGTAGAGACGACGAAAATACGAGAAAGCAAATAGAGGACACTTAGGCCACGCATTTACCTTCTCTTCGTCTAGGAAAAGGACCTAAAGACAGTTTCTAAATACTCAAAAACTGAGTAAAGTTAATTTGTTAATTTGTAATGTTAATTTGTTTATAACTATTTTGATTCAACATTTAAAGATTATGCAAAAAAATTAAAAATTTATATTTTGTCCACAAAATATTAAATAGGCATCACATCTTTATAATCTTTCTAAGTTTAATCAATGTTTCATGATTATTTTAGTTGTTATTGCGAGTGTAAATTGTTAATTAACAATTGAATTGTTGCTAACATATTTGTTTAATTTTCACCGGCTTCTGCAGTTATAATCTATACCATGAAAGCTTTTATTTCACCAAGTTATTTAATTATTGATAAATAATTTCTTGCCCAAAAAATTTGTTTGAAAGTTCGAGATTTTGTTGGGAAAACCCACATTTTCCGAGGAAAATTTTCGTCGGATCAAATCGGGAAAAACATGCCTCTATGTAGAATTAAATTGGGGTGAATTTTTATTTTAGTGTTTTTGCTGTAAAGTTAAAATCTTCGAAGTTATAGACCAATAATTGAAAACAACACGATTTGGGGGCGCCATTTTGTTAGTAAAAAAAGTAGCACACTATCTGCGGACTTTGAATAGCTATATTATTAATATATAGGATCATAATATTCGATTCCAGCAATAAAATTGCTGGTAAATAACTTTTCTTTGTACTTTACTAATTAGACCAGCGTATTATAACTATTTTTTTTTTCAAAATTTAAAGAATATGCAAAAAAACGAAAAATTTTTATTTTGTCGATAAAATATTAAATAAGCATCTCATCTTTATAATCTTTATAAGTTTGATCAATGTATCATGATTATTTTGGTTATTATTGCGATCGTAAATTGTTAATTAACAATTGAATTGTTGCTAAAATATTTGTTTAATTTTCACCGGCTTCTAAAATTACAATCTATACCAAGAAAGCTTTGGTCTCACTAAGTTATTTAATTATTCATTAATAATTACTTACCTAAAACTTTATTTGAAAATTAGAGATTTTGTTGGAAAAACCCGCATTTTCCGAGGAAAATTTTCGTCGCAGCAAATCGGGAAAAACATATCTCTATGCAGAATTTAATTGCGGTGAATTTTTATTTTGGTGTTTTTGGTGTAAAGTTAAAATCTTTGGAGTCATAGAGCAAAAATTGAAAAAAACACGATTTTCGGGCGCCATTTTGTTTATAAAAAAAGTAGCACACTATCTGCGGACTTTGCATACCTATATTATTAATATGGAGGATCTTATAATTCGATTTCAGCAATAAAATTGCTGGTAAATAACTTTTCCATGAATTTTGCTAATTAGCCCAGAGTAATTATCCAGTTACTTTTAATAGTAATTTACGTAACAAGTTCCGAAAGTGATATTTTACAAGACGAGTAGGAAGTTTCCAGGGCGAGCCGTAGGCGAGTTCTGGAATCCTTAGAGTCTCGTAAAATCACTTTTGGATCGTGTTACGTACAATATTTTTTCTGCAGCCGTTTTGTTTGTTAAAAAGAATCTATGGATAAACTTTACTTACGAACTTTTATTAAACACTTTAAAGTTATTCTCGTGAATTCAACATTAGAAAAATCTACTTATGAATATTAATAACACAATTATAACAATTATTTACATTGATATTTAGTTTCCCTAATCTCATCTGGAATCATTTCGGCTTCACTTTCACTGCTGATTTCCATTTGTTTGAATTGAAAAACAAAAAACTGAGCGAAAACACACACGAATCTTAAATGACAAGCGTTGCATGATAAAATACAAAGTTGATGTTATTGTCAAAGCCGTTAGCTAGCTACCCAAAATCATCCCGAAAGTAAAAAAAGCGTCCCGAAAGTGAAAAAAATAGTCCCGAAAGTAACTACTTTCGGTACGAGTTGTGTAAAATGGTACTTTCGATTTAATAAATCATACCGAAAATTTTATTTTCGGGACGGCTGCAGAAAAAAATATTTTCTGCTGTTTCTAATAAACTCCAAACTATAAACTAACCTTTTTATTTGAACTATTGGGTTTCCGATTGAATCAGTGCCGTTTTATCCATTGGGCGCATGTGGCGGGCGCCCAGGGGCCCGTAGGGACCCTTCCTTTTATTGATAACAAATTAAAGTCCGCTAAATAATCGAGGGCCATATTTTTTTAAATAGAGAAAAAGACTACGAAATACCTGCGATTTCGATATGGCCTGATTTTAAGACTGATAAATAAGAACTGTGACAACTTTTAAACCAAAGAGCGATTCCTTAGAAAATTGTAAAAAAATGTATGAAGCTGGAGACAAAGCTTATTATAGAAGATTATATAAAAGCAACTCTTATAGAGTAAAACCCAATGAAGGCAAAGAGAAGTGTTAAAGCTGTTTATTGTTACCCGTGCAAATTATTTTCAATTGCAAAAAATAGTTTAACTGATTTTGGATATATTTTACCCACTGGAAATATTTGAAGAGTTTACTCAAATTTCACGAAGAAAGTAAATTTCATCTGAACTCTATGGTTACATTAATAACAAGATCATCAATTGGAGTTACATAGATGGATCATCAGGTAAATTGGAGTTATAGACGCTGGCCTGAAAGAGCAAGTAGAACGCGAAGCTGACTATTGAGTAAAGGTCCTAAGAAGAGTTGTTGTCACCATTAAATTAATTGCTTCTCAAGGACTAGCTTTTCATTGATCCCATGAGAATTTAACGAATCGTCATAAGCGAAATTACTTAAGTTGTCTTGTATACTTTGACAACTTCTTAGTTCAGCATTTACAGCGGAATGCGAATAAAGAGAAAGGTTCAGTTAGCTATCTGTCTGACCAAACTTGCTATGAATTCCTGGAAGCGATGAAAACAAAACATGTAGAAACTTTTGACGTTGTAAATGCTTAACTTAAAAACTACGGATCGATCAAACATAAATAGAGACAAAAAAATCAGCAGTTAGAAGCGAAACCAAGGCACTGTAGACCAGGGCTCACCTGTAAAAATATTAGCACATTTGGACGTTGAGAGGTGACTCAAATTTTTTTGCAGAAATTGCTTGAAAATAAATCGAATAATAATATTTGAGCTATCCTCCCTCTCAAAAAGGTCCGGAACATTGTTTAAATAATCAAAATATCAAAAAAGAAAGGAAAAATTCGATTTTTTTCTTCGTTTTTTGATTATAACTTATAAAGTATTCATTTACGAGAAAAGTTGTATTGACATAAAAGTTGAGTAATGAAATTTCCTACAATATAGAATTGGTTAAGAATTTAAAAATTAGTCACCCTGGTTGCAAAATAGCAATAATTGCGAAAAAAACATACAAAAATAAGTATTCGCATTTTACGTTTTTCAACCATTTATGCTACACTTTGGACCTTCGTATTTCACCCAGAAAAACTTTATGATGCAGTTAAATAATACTGTAAATTTCATTAAGATCAGTTTAATAGATTTTGCAAAATAAATTTTGGAATCCAGCTTTCGCAAAAAAAATTCATTTTTTCAAAATGTTACAGGACTGAAAATAAAGCAGATAAGAAGTTGAATTTTTTTTTGCGTATAGAAGTTTACTGTACCTTTCATTTCAAATTTTGCAAAATTAAAATCGATGAACTGCCACGGCGTCAGGAATTGTTTTAAATAAACATTCATTATTGGTGCTACGCGCAGGACAGCGGATAGTTTGCTCTTATTGGGCATACCAATGACCTTTGATAATGATTGATACATTTTAATTTTTATTAAATTTCGGTATAAATAAATAAATTTTTTTATTGCAAAATAAAAACACATACTCTATCCTTTGAAATAACACTTTTATTAGCAAAAACTTTATTGTTTATATATTTTAACTTAGAGAATAAAAGTTTATTATTTTTAAACATATGCAATTGTTTAAACAATATTTCACAAGCAATAATAAAATTAGTTTGATTTTTGTGTAATTAAAATATTAAAATACAACAAAATATAGTGTAAGAAAATAATATATTAGATAAAGATTAGAAGAAATTTTGGTGGAAATCAACTTGTGTGAATCGAACACCGCTGTCATGCGCGTAGCACCAAAAATTAATGTTTATTTAAAAAATTTCCTGACGCCGTGGTAATTAATCGATTTTAACTTTGCAAATTGCAAATGAAAGGTACAGTACACTTCTATAAGCAAAATAAAAAATTTCAACTTGCTATCTCCTTTATTTTCAGTCCTGTAACATTTTGAAAAAATGAATTTTTTTTGCGAAAGCTGGATTGCAAAATTTATTTTGCAAAATCTATTGAACCGATCTTAATTAAATTTACAGTATTGTTTTACTTTATCATAAACTTTTTCTGAGTGAAATATGAAGGTCCTAACTAGAGCATAAATGGTTGAAAAACGTAAAATGCAAATACTTGTTTTTGTATTGTTTTTTTGCAATTATTGCTATTTTGCAACAAGGGTGACTATTTATAAAATTTTTTACCAATTCTATATTGTAGAAAATTTAATTACGCAACTTTTATGTCAGTAAAACTTTTCTCGGAAATGAATACTTTTACAGTTATTATCAAAAAACGAAAAAAAAATCGAATTTTTCCTTAATTTTTTGACATTTTGATTGTTTAAACAATGTTCCGGACCTTTTTGAGACGGAGGATAACTCAAATATTATTATTTGATTTATTTTCAAGCAGTTTCTGCAAAAAAATTTGAGTCACCTCTCAACGTCCATCTCAAAACAGATGCGCCCTGGACTACTGACATTTGTGCTTTGTTAGAGACGTAAAAAATAAATTAAGCGAAATTGAACTAGAAGCCAAAAATATTTTTTTGTGCAAGGCAATAATCTCAAACATATTCTATAGAATTGGCCTTCAAAAATAAAGAAAAAATATTTTTCGATCAAGCAGTTGAAAGTGATACATACAATTTTAAAGGAGCAAGATGTTACCTGGATAGACCTATTTAATGTTATATGCCACAATAGTTCTCAAGATCTTTTAAAGAGAATATAATGCTACAAAGATGTTTTTGTTTTAAATTATTTAATATTTAATTGATCCTTTATACGGTTCCATGCATTGTATATGTATATCGTTCCTGTTAGAGTTGGTTCATTTTGATACAGATTTAAAAAATCAAAAATAAGTTCGTTCGTCCATTCCATGCTTTTAGCAAAAAACTCCTAAAAACAAGTGCAACAAACTTTAGCAACCCCACAGAAAACTACTTGTATCAGCGAATGAACAACTTCTGACTCTGACTTGTCGTTTGTTAAACCACGGAAGCACCTTTGGTCTGACTCTCGATGGATACCGCGCACCAGCACATACGTGTCTGTATTTGTATTACCAGGAACGAGACTCTTCCGGGCGCTATTTAAGTGTTTTTGTTAAGCCAATTTGGAACTAATATTTAACGGTTTTTATATAACTTACCCATTACCCATAGTAAATATGTGTATGGTGGCCACATAATATTTTCAAAAGGGTCATAATTTTTCCGTTGGAGAAGTTCGGGAAGTTAAAGCAGATAAGTAAGTACATACCTAATATATATATTATACGCCGTTTTTTTATCGGCTGGTAATCCAATAAATATTTTATTGGGGTTTTTAATAGTTGTGCTTTTAAAAAATGGCACTAAACAACACTTATAGTGTTTTCTTTTATTTTCCATAGTAAACCTTCTTTACTTTCCTTCAAAAACTGTTTCAACTCTAATCTCAACAAACTGGTTTAAATTATTACAATGACATACGATAAATATCATTAAATAATAAATAGAACAATAAACATAAACATAAATAAAATAATCTCTCAAAGTGAAGATGATTTACAACGTATGCTGCACCAATTCAACATAATCGCCAGAAAATTTAACATGTTAATTTCCTCAAAAAATACAAAATGCATGGTTATAACAGCAGATCCAATAAGATGTAAATTGGAGCTGGAAGGTCAGAAAATAGAACAAGTGATGGAGTTTAAATACCTAGGCATCACACTATATAGCTACGGAAGGCTCGAAACAGAAGTGGAAGATCAAGTGAATAGAGCAAACAGAGCCAGTACCGGTTTAACCTAATTTCGGGCCCTGGGCGCTGCAGGTTTAGGGGCCCCCTTCATTGCTATTCGTTTGTCAGTTTTTTAACAAGAAACCACATGCATTAACTATAAAGGTTTATTGTAAAATCCAAAAAATATTTGTTTAACAAGCAAGAAGAATAGCAAATGTAAAAAAAATCCAAAAAATACATTTAAAAACATAAATAAAAAATAGAAAGTTCCACAAAACAACACATGACAAGCAAAAAAAATATTCTAAAAAATACATCAAGACAAAAATTAGATCACTTTTTTTCTTGACTTGGCATTCGCAAACTGCCATATAATATTATTACAATTCAGTTTCTCCAGTTCTTCAGTCTCTATATACAATAGTGATAATGCGTCTAGGTTTTCTTGACCCAAATTTGACCTTAAATATGTTTCTATTCTTTTTAAAGCCGAAAAAGACCGCTCGCCTGACGCATTAGAAATTGGTATCGTCAAATAAATTTGCAGTAAAGTTAAAATATTGGGAAAAGTTGCTTTGAAATCCTGGAAGAATCAAATTTTTCATAAAATGTATGATGTTTATTCAAATTTTGGCATATCGTTACAAAATGGGTAATTTCATTATGAAAGTTCCCTTTGGTTTCATCAGTATCGTTTTTATGTTTCTCGCATAAAGTATTAATTGACATCTTGACTTCTTCTTTGTCTCTAGATTAAAAAACATCTAAAAGCTGATGTTACATCTTTGTAGCATTGAATTCGCGATTCTGAAAACAGCGACTAATTTTCTAGACTATAGATTTTCTGCGACCACGATTTTTTTGTCGCTGCGACTGCAAATCGCAAGTGGAGTGCTAGCCTTAGAGACCACTGTATAATGCCAAATTGCAATTTTTGTAATCGCTTTACTTTTGAATGTTTGAAAGAGTGTGTACCTATTGTTTGGGTATTGGCATTTTCGAGAATAATCTATTCTTTATCTATAAATTAGATTTATGTATATCTATTTTTGTCTTTCGTTTAACTATTTTAAATGGACTTATTTTGTTCCTATTTCACAAGAACTTATTTTAAAGCCGAAAAGTGAGATAAATTATTAGATATTATTCCCCACAATTAAAAATGAAATTATTAGAAACAGTTTTTACCCAATAGTCCTGTCGCCAGGGGGGGTACAACGGCCTCGTTAATTCAGATGGACTTACCCAAGTTTTTTTTATGTATTTTGACCCGTAGAACACGAATTTTTTGGGTAACAGTCGATCCGGATGTCGATAAGATTGTTATAGACAAAGAAGTTGAGGAATCAAAAAACAGCGATTTTTTCCAAAACAAAACAATATTTTGTATTTTTTGGGTAATTTTAAGCAAAAAATGTGTTTACAAGTTTTTTCGTAGGATGCATAGTTTTTGAGATAAACGCCGTTGAACTTTCCAAAATTCGAAAATTTTGAATTTTTGAACCCGAATAACTTTTGAATAAAAAATAAAATAACAATTCTGCTTGCAGAATTGGAAAGCTCGAGTTAAATTACACCGGTTTTGATTATTTTCATTGCTGCAAATAAATTATTTTATTGTTAAACAAAGCTCTAAACACATAGTGTTTCAGCGTTTCGACGCGTGTCCGCTATGAATTCTACGTAGAAACTGCCTGTTTGCAAGTGCTTGACTTGTTCTCTACGTGGTCGCGTTAAGTAGAACACGAATTTTTTGGGTAACAGTTGATTCGGATGTAGATAAGATTGTTATAGACAAAGAACTTGAGGAATTACATAACAGCGATATTTCGCAAAACCAAACAATTTTTTGTATTTTTTGAGTCATTCGAAGCAAAAAATGTTCTTACAAGTTTTTTCGTTGGATGCATAGTCTTCGAGATAAACGCGGTTGGACTTTAAAAAAATCGAAAAATTGCAATTTTTGAACCCGAATAATTTTTGACTAAAAAATAAAACAGAAATTCTCCTGGCAGAATTGAAAATTTCAAGTCAAATTATACTGGTTTTGATTATTTGCATTGCTAAGAAATAATGTTTTTATTGTTAAACGAAGCTATAAACAAATAGTGTTTTAGCGTTTTACGTGTGCCCACTATGCAAGCTACGAAGAAATTGCCTGTTTTCAGGCACTTTTAAATTGGAGATGCATTGAAAACATCAGTGAATTCAATTGTCGAGTAAGTAATTTTTATTTGTTAATAAAAAACAAAAAACAAAAATAATTACTGTTTATTTGTGCAAATATTTTTTTTCATGCAAGCACAAAAGGAGCAGCAAAGTATTTTCAACCTGCGGCAGTTACATCTTGGACCGCAAACTGAACAGTTACAACCAGCTGGTAACTTTTCAGCTGGAGGAATCAAAATATGTACTTTCTGTGGCATTAATAAATTATCGTCCATAAAAAATCCATATGATGTCGGATCTAATTCATCCATAGCTGAATTTAAAACATTTGTCTGAATGTGTACAACATAAAAAGCTCTTAAAATGTGAAGTTTAATTGAATTGGAAGTGGGTGGCAAATTTTCTATTACTGAATTTTTGTGTTTATAAATCCAAACTCTTAATTCATCGAATGAGGTACAATTGCAGTCTACAGTCTTGGTAATGTTAACTAAAAATTTTTCTGCATTCTTCGTGCATTTTTCTATACTAAATGGAGAACAGTCTGTAAAATAATTGATAAATTAAATATATGAAAGAATCATTTGTAACATAATTGGTAAAAAGTAAGTATATCTACATAGTACATATATATACCTCTTGCAAAATTTTGTAAATATTGGGTGGGATTTTCTTTTAAAGCTCTAGCTTCTGTGCCCACTTTACTAGTATAATCACCTCCTGTGAGGTGATGCCAACTACGAACAATGCAATGCCTGGTAATGCATGTACCTATAAACGAGTTTAAACAAGTGAAAATTGTTTACATATTAGGTTTGTTCTAGTATGTAATTTTGTATGGTTTTACACGAGATGCTTTCAGTACATCTCATATTTAAAATCAAACGTAGCGCGACCACGTAGAGAACAAGTCAAGAACTTGCAAAACTACAGGCAGTTTCTAGGTAGCATGCATAGCGGACACGCGTCGAAACGCTGAAACACTATGTGTTTAGAGCTTTGTTTAACAATAAAATAATTTATTTGCAGCAATGAAAATAATCAAAACCGGTGTAATTTAACTTGAACTTTCTAATTCTGCAAGCAGAATTGTTATTTTATTTTTTATTCAAAAGTTATTCGGGTTCAAAAATTCAAAATTTTCGAATTTTGGAAAGTTCAACGGCGTTTATCTCAAAAACTATGCATCCTACGAAAAAACTTGTAAACACATTTTTTGCTTAAAATTACCCAAAAAATACAAAATATCGTTTTGTTTTGGGAAAAATCGCTGTTATTTGATTCCTCAACTTCTTTGTCTATAACAATCTTATCGACATCCGGATCGACTGTTACCCAAAAAATTCGTGTTCTACGGGTCAAAATACATAAAAAAAACTTGGGTAAGTCCATCTGAATTAACGAGGCCGTTGTACCCCCCCTGGCGACAGGACTACAATAACTGGGTAGTTTTTAATCAATGACATGGCGACATCTGACAACTTTCTGTAGTTTTTGGAAAAGGGCCCCGCCACAAACACTGACACGGGTCCCCTGTGGGGCTAGGCTACGGCACTGTGTATAGATCAGTTCACTGTGTGAAAAGATGTAACAATAGGTCAAAGACGTTTGCAGTGTATTGGCGTATCTGCGTATGAAATTTTTTTCGAAGAATATGTAAATTATTTAGCGACTTTATTTTTTTTTAATTAAAAGGAACGGGCCCCTTCGGGGCCCGGGCCCCTGGGCGCCCGCCCCAAGCGCCCAGTGGATAAACCGGCACTGAACAGAGCCGCAGGTTGCCTGAATGACACACTATGGAGAAATAAAAATATCGGAAAAGAAATGAAAGACAGAATTTACAAAACAGTCATCAGACCAATAATGACATACGCGGCAGAAACACGACCCGACACAGAGAGGACAAAAAGATTGCTCGAAACAGCGGAGATGAGAACCCTTCGAAAAATCGATGGTAAGACTCTACGGGACAGAGCTAGAAGTACAGATATACGACGGAGATGCAAGGTGGATAACATTAATAACTGTGTAAAAAACAGAAGAAGAGCATGGAATGACCACATAAGCAGAATGAGAACAAATAGGGTAGTCAGGACAGCGAGAGACGGTTCCCCAATAGGAAGACGATCAGTGGGAAGACCACGAAAACAATGGAACGACAACTTACTAGAGGCACATTGAAAAAACAGACAGACATGTCTATACAAAAAGAAGAAGAAGAGGAGAAGATAAAGAAAATATAAGTAGGTGACGTCATGGGTCGTTTGAAATGGTTTAAATACACAGAAGATTTTAAATTTGTACTTCTATGTTATTATGAGTTTTTGAAGCGTGAAATTTTGGAAATCTCATTTTTTAATAAAACTGAACATTATTATGTAATAAAAAAATGTGCAAGTTCCCTTTTAAATCAATCATAAAGACAGCGTTGCAAGTTCGTCTGTACAGCGTAGAATTTGGTGACCCATTTTTAAAAAAGTTACTAGAAATAAAAAAACCAATTGCAATAAGTACTAAAAGGAATAACAAATATATCGAGGACACATAGTTTTTACAATAAAAATAATTAAAACTATAATTTGACGTCGATTTTGAAAGATATGAATTTATAGATGAATAATAGGTTATTTTGGAATCCCGTACGAACCGTGCAGAGAAGATTCTGCAGAAATGATGTGCATTTTATTAATATAAAGAACTCAAATGAAAAAATACGAAAAACAACGATTGATTTTACACTGTTTATATCGCGACTTGTCTAAACGAATTTGTTCTGAATTAAATGAACATTTTAGTTTGATGCGCAATTTTTTATTTTTGCGTTTCAGAATTCCATGTTTGACGAATCAAGTAAGTATAATAAAAATAGACTCAAAGAACTTGCACAAAAGTTTAACAAAGACATATTATATTATAATATTGTGTAAACGAAAAAAAATGTACAGAAGGCAATACAAACACAAAATTTATTTACTGAACAAAAGGACGGTGAGTACCTAAGTCAACTAAAGTCATTAATTTTTATTGTATAGTATATAAATTATTGTAATTACTGAATACATATTTAGTGAAACAATAATCATATTACTTGGCCGAATTAATAATTTAAGCGAATATATAAGTAACCGTTATCCAAGAACAATAAGAACATTCAAAATCCATCTCTAAGTTAATGATGACAACGCCATTGTCAACTAATGTTTACATCTCGATACCATTGAGAGTTTAGCAAATTAGTGAAACTACACGTAATTTGCCGTGTAAAGAAATAAAAATAAAGATAGCCGTAGAATATTTGCGCCTATGCTCTTAAAGTTTATTATCGAAATTTGTGTCCCGTCTATTACGTATAAATACCTCGAATTGTCGTCAATTTATCATCAAACACATCATGATTCGTATCCAAACAGATATCTCACAGGTAAAGAAAATAGTTATTGTTAATTAGAGCCATGTAAAACATCGATTGTATTTGATAAGCAACGCCATATGGACAGCTTCACGCTGGCTGGTCAGGATGAAAAGCATCCGACAGAAAGTGAACGTACTTTCAATGTTTTCCAGGTAGACTTCAATATGCGTGATTGTTTTATCAAGGAATCAAAACAACTTAATTGAAAATGTTGAATGATAGTAGATGGGACTGCGAGGGACGACTGTGGGAGATACAGATTGTTTCAGATGTTATATTTATATGTGGCAGGAATAATAGGTTTTAAAACGGACACATGATCGATTTTCGAATGATTATCACTTTTAGGTACTTACACAAGAGATCTATAATTATCGATTTGTATCCCGAGTGGCACTTTGACAGTTTTAATTTAAGCAATTTAAGAATTTAAGAAATTATGTCAAATTGTCACGAAGGGAGTACACATCGGTATTTTTTAAGAGCTCCAATGTAATTCGGTAATATTATTTCACGAATAAAACTATTGTATTTTTAAATCGTTTTAATTAATAATTTTGAAGGGCCCGTAGTCATAAAACTCAAAATAAAAAAAAAATTAATAATTTAATGATATTTATGGGAATGCCTGAATATTTGCTAAACCTGCTCAGTTGTAAAACATAATACATAGTACATTCTTTCACGGTTTTTGCTGTACATTTTAAAGAACCGCTTGGATGCACATTGAATTTGGCATACGCATAGCTAACATGTCAAAGAAAAAATGTGATATTATGGTGCCGATGTGTGCTTTTGCTCTGGGGATGCGTTTCACCCCATCTCAGGGGTGAAAAAATATATGTCCAAGATAAGTCCCGAAATGGAAAAACTGACTAATTTTAAGCAACTTTTGTTCTATAGAGATTTTTCAATAAATCAATACTTTTCGAGTTATTTGCAAGTGAATATGTTCATTTTTCAACAAAATAACCACGTTTTAGACGGTTTTTCGCAAATAACTCAAAACGTAAGCATTTTGTCGAAAAAAATATTCTTAGGAAAACTATAGCCTATAAAAATATGAAAAAAAAACAGAGTATATGTTATAGTCAAAGCCCGAATTTCAGGCACTCCTGGGTTTGACTAGGCAATCCTCAGGTTTGACTGACGTTCTTAGTTAAATCCCGAAATAAATTACAGTTTCGGCCTTTGACTAGTCAAACCTAGGAGAGACTAAGCTGGTCAGGCAAAGGTCGAAATTTAATTTTTTGAAATCGGGGTTTGACTAGTGATTAGTCAAACCCCGATCAGCTATTGAAATGTCGTAATTTGTTAGATTAGGTTTATAAAAACGTAATATTTTAAATTTTAATGTATATTATTTTTATATTGTCGTAATTAAAATAAAAAAATGGTTTTTATTCTCACATGTTGAGGCATGTTAACATTTAGATTTGCACAATACTTTACACCTTTTACACTTAGGTACATAATTTTGAAGAGCATTTCTTATTGCAGTGGCATTTTATAAAGTCTTGTCCTCCAAATTTAGAATATTTTGTACTAATTTTCCTTAGAGACAGCTTAACGTCTGGAACATCTTCGAAATTAAAACAAATCTCTTTGCATTCTCTTATTTGAGTTCTTGAAAAAAGTGTGTTCATTGTTTCGTATTTCGTACCAACTCTATATCTTGTATCCAACTCTTCAATTGTTTTATCTTGTATGATAATCAAAATATTTCGAGCATCTCCTTTGGCACTATCAAAGTATTGTTACAGTTTTTCCGATCGAAATAGAAGGAATTTTTTTTTCACTTAATTATTTCATAGAATAAGCCTGGGATGGAGACCTTCGCCTTTTTTTATTTATTTTAACCTTTTCTGTCTGTGCACAACGCATGCATGTAACTTTTCTTTCAAAATCTTTATAGTATGCACCAAGTGTGCTGTTAGCGCACACATCATAATAATAATTTATTCAACAATAATAGGTACAATCTTTTTAGGTATTTACATATAAGGTGAATAAATCCCGAAGGTCTCCGAGAGGTGTGGATACACCTGTTTCGGTAAATAGGATATAAAATAATAAATAATAACATACTAACGTAAATAACATAAATAGCAACATAATACAATATAATATAATACAATAAATAGATAGGTACGTTTTTTTTGTAAATACACAGTTATGTTTTAGTAAATATGATACGTAGAATAAATAATATAATGAAAACAATAAAATAAATACTTAGTTTAACAATAAAGCACGAATAATTAATTTTTTTTAGACAATTATGTATGCCTCAATTAGTTAGTAATATTTCTGAAGAATGGTGTATATAAGCATGTTTTATTAAATATGATAAAAATAATAAGCAAAATAAATCAGTTTAAAAGAATATCAAATTTGAAATATAGGTATAAAAATTGGTAGTGACTCTAGAGTTTCATTTATTTTTTTTGTTTTTTAATGTATGTAAATTTAAGCTACTATAATGATGTCACAAAAATTTCTTGTTTGTTCCATCAGAAATTATTTTTATTTCTTTTTAAATAGAGGAACATTCTTAGTATTTTTGATATCACTGGGGATATGATTATATATTTTTGGGGCTAGAAATAGAAAACTTTTTTGACAGAAGGACTTTGTCATTTTCGGAATCATATAGAGGTGTTTGCCTCTTGTATCATGCTCATGTGATGGTAAATTGTTGTCTGTTTTCATGGTGTGATATTTTAAAGACACACAAAGAAAGTATAATTGTTTCAAGTCAAATTTATTACTATCCTTATATAATCTATCTGTAGAGTAGGTGTCTGGTTTAGACATAATAATTTTCAGAAATCTTCTTTGTATGATTTACAGTGGGAGAATGTGTGTTTTCAGGGCGCTTCCCCAAGCCAGTATACCATAACGGAGATGACTTTCTACTAGTCCGTAATATAGTGTGCGAAGGTATATATTAGGTATGTGTTTTTTAAGATGTTTAAACTTATACAGGATAAACTGTAGCTTTTTAATTATATATGTAATGTGAAAGTCCCATTTTAGATGTGTATCTATAAAAACTCCTAGATATTTAACATTTGTTACGGGTTTAATATAAAAATTTTGTTTATTATGTGATATTTGAAGAGGTTTGAAAAGATCAGTAGTCAAGTTAGAGTTAAATATTGGTAGATAAACAGTTTTCTTAAAATTGATTGTTAGTATTTTGTAGTCAAACCATTCTTTTATTAGTTGTAGATCATATTCTGCTTTTGTTTTTAGTTCATACCAATTCTCAGCATCATAAATAATAGCAGTATCATCAGCAAACCCAATTATTTGCCCTGTACTCTGTAATGAAAATAATCCATTTATTTATAGATTAAACAGGACAGGACCTAATACTGTTCCCTGTGGCACTCCATATGTTATACCTCTTTGTCCGCTTATTACTTCGGAGACCCTTACTACCTGTTGTCTATCAAAGAGGTAACTTCTAAATAATTGTAAACAGTTGTCTCTTATACCAATTTTCTCTAAGGTTTGTAAGAGGTTATTGTGACTAACAGTGTCAAAAGCTTTGGCCAAATCAAGAAATACGCATAAGCAAACTTTATTTTTGTTAAGTGTTTCATATGCTTTGGATGTTAAATTCAAAATGGCATCTTGGGTGGAAGTATTTTGCTTAAAACCAAATTGGTGAGGGGAAATTAAATTATATTTTTTGATATATGCAGTAAGCCTATTTTTCAATAATAATTCAAATATTTTAGAAATATGCGGAATAAGAGATATAGGTCGATAGTTTGCAGCAAGAGTTTTGTCTTCATTTTTGTATATCGGTATGACTACTGTTGTTTTGAAGGCTTTAGGTATCATGTACCACCTGATTACAAATTATGCACGTACGTGCGCCAGAGCTCGCTTTTTGGCAAATACAACAAACCACATCTAAAGAAGATATCTGAATTGTTTGACAATTTACTTCCTCTCCTAGAGACCACGGTCCAGGGGCTTCGTTAGTATTATGGTGATCCTTAGTTTTTTCTCCGATTGCACAGTCCTCTTTCAGAGATGACGATGACATTCCCCTTCCATTTGTTTGTGCTAAAATAAAATTCATATACTTAATCAAACCAAATTGCGTGTAAATAATAATCAAACTCACTTCTCGTAACTCAGACGCATTTTGACAGATTCAGAGTAGGAAACGTACAACACAAAATTTCCTACCTCACAATATTAATACCTCAAATAAAGGAAAAACGATTGAAGGTCTTCGTGCACAGGATAAAGCTATGAAACAATTAAGTGAAAAAAATAATTTCCTCCAATTTCGATTGGAAAAACTGTAACAATACCTATTTCCAGCTTTGATAGAGCCAAAGGAGATGCTCGAAATAGTTTGGGTATCATACAAGATCAAACAATTGACGGTTTGTATCGAGTTGGTAATAAATACGGAACAATAAACACACTTTTTTCAAGAACTTAAATAAGAGAACGCAGTTCCAGACGTTAAGCTGTCTCTTAAGCGTCGTTTAAACACAACGACAAGTCACAGCAACTAGTTGTGATGACAAGTTGAAACGCTGTTTAGACGCTGCGATTCAATGCGATACCACCTTCAACCCAACTCCAACTTTGATAAGTTGTGCGATGCACCGTTTACACACAATGATAAGTTGCAACAACTCGATTGACCTTGATAAGTTGTTTGATTTATCGCTGTGTTTAAACGATCCTTAAGAGAAATTAGTACAAACAGTGGCGGCGCCTGGTGTAAAATATTGGGGGTGCACATATTGGGACCGTGCAAGTTCGGCAAAGCGACCCCTATTTCTACGCTCTATACTAAAATTCGCACTTTTAATTATATTGGCCAATTATATTAGTCCTGGTTACTGGATAATTGTCAAGGCCATAGTCCAAAAAAATAATAAGAAGAAAAAATAAGATTCAGGTTATGTTATGAAAACGTCAACAATTGTATGTAGTAAATAAAATTAGTTATTAAAATGCAGTACTGCAAGCAAAATAAAATTAATTAAATTTACCTTTATATAATAATTGCATATCATATCAATATTATGGAGCAATATATAATTTTTCTGCTTCATTGACAGAAGGTATGAAATATACGTCAATTTGACAATTTCAATTAACAATATGAATTATTTAAGATAGTTGCAATATTTCTCCGCGACTCGCGCAGGGTCGTTTCTCGTTTCCCCTTCCAAGTACTTGCACACCGCGAATAATGTTAACATATAAAAAGACCTTGAGACCCTATTTCCGTAGGTAAAATTTTTTGAGTGTCTTCAAATTGTAAAAATCAAAGGACCTTATTAAAAATTACAATAAATAATGTATTTTATTGACTTAAAATTATAATTTAGCGTTTAAATGTTACAAGCAAGTTTGGTAACGAAAGTCAGTCGCCTGTTATTTTTTAGATAAATTATTCACAAACAAATTCAGTAAAATTTGCAATTTCTTGAATCATTTTTTTTTTAATTGAAAACATTGCGAGTGCAGTTAATTGATCCTGGCCCATAGCTATTCTAAGGAAAGTTTTGATACGTTTCAATGCAGAGAGACATCGTTCTGTTTCTGCAGTTGTCACTGGCATCGTAACAAGTACATAATTGGAGAATTCAAATTATTTCAGAAAAATCGTCTTGTAAATTATTTTCAATCAAAAATTGAAGTGGACTGCGCCGGATAGTTAAAATCGTATCTTCTATTTTATTCATTATGCTTCCTCTTCTCCAAATATGTGCTTCACACCTACACAATTTGTAAGTTTTTACACAAATCTCCATTTTAAATAATCATTTATAATCCCGACGTTTGCACTTTGGTACATTCTCAATTAACAAATTTGGTTTCGGCATTTTTAATTTTTCTTCTAAATATAATGAAGAAAATTTAATTGATTTAAAATATTCCACGCTAATTACATCCAAAAATCCTTCCATTCTTAATATTGTTCCGAAATTCGAACTTCACGAAAGCAAAATTTAAACGTACGTGTGCCGTGCACATTGAAAACACCATAAGATGTGCATAAGATCACATCCAAATTGTGATCTTTTGGCCATCTAAACTGTGGGCTATAGCGGGTAGCGGGGTGAGTTGTATTTTGCTGTATGAAAAGTCATTGGTAGGGAGCGGATTTTATGCTAAATGCATATTGCTTGCATATTTCGCATATTTGAGAACTTTACCAAATTTTGCATATTTTTAAAGAAACTTGCCTATTATGTGCCTTTTTTGAAAACATTTTTGTACAAACGAAGAAATTTTAAAATTTTTTAATACGACACAAAATATTCCCCCGCACATACTGTCATATTTTTTCAAAAACTACCTGAAGTCTGCTCATTCACTACCTTTTCGGTTTTTTTTAGAAAACTCCTGATCTTTAGTGCGGTGCCACATTATGCGGTGGAAACGCATCCGGTCAAAAAGCATAGTGTGAAAGGTAGGTCCGGTTGCGTTGGAAACGGATGGGTTTTGAGACATCGTCACGCGCTTACAAACTGCACCAGACTAAACGCATAGTGTGACAGATAGGTCCGGTTGCGTTAGAAACGGATGCGTATGCGTTTCCACCGCATCCGGTCAAAATGCATAATGTGACACCGCACTTTCCCACAATGTGCGTTTAGTACGCTGTCATAAAATGATTGTAGGATGTTAAATACCCTATTGTTAAGAGAATATTTACACCTCTAAACATCGTTTTATGATTCTCTAACGGAAATTTAAATATGATTTAAATAAGATCCCGTAAATAAGTACAATTAGCCACCTTTAGTAAGTCAATGCGAATGTTTAGTTTTTGTTTAAATGTTCTCATGTTTGTGAATTGTGCAATATGCCGAAAGATTCTAGCCTGGTTTATTCCCAGATCAGAGTCTATCCCCAGCTTCTTTACACCAATGGAAATTATTCTGCAAAGCATGTAATAGAATGGTGAGTTTAATATTGCTTACTTCCTCTTTTTCCTTTAATAAATAATATTTGGCTGATTCCTCAACATTTTAAGTTTAAACAGTTTGAAAAAGTATGTGTTCTTGTTATTGCAGTAGATACCACCTTAGCGAAAATTTTTGGGTACACAACACGTTGGGACAGAACTGCATAAGTCAAAATGCAAGAAGATGAGCAAATCGAAAGTAGTTTTGATAAGTTACCCATTGACAGTAGACAATCGTTGATGACTTCATCCAATGAACAATATAAATTTAAGTCGGATTAAAAAAAACTGGAAAATCCTATGATTAAAGGTTTTTTGGAGATATATTGCAAGAAAAGGGTGCCCGATGAAAGTTCATTGAAAAAAATTACGTATAAGAAATTTACAACGACACCATAAAAAAATCAAGGGTTTCAAAATAGGGTATTAAGGAGCAGCGTTGATGTGGAAGATAGTGGAAAATCGATACATTCATTTTATTGTAGATAGATATTTGGTTTCTCAAAATAAGGATTTTTAAAAATTTTTGTGCATATCTTGCGCATATTTCGTAATTTTTTACTGCATATGTATAGGAACCACTGTAAGAGCGGTGAACGCGGGGTTCTGCCTAAGGCCTCGCATCCGTGAAGTTTCTGCTTTGAAATAGAATAAAAATAATTAAATGTTTCCTATTAGATACTTATAAACTCCTTGGATCTGTTATTTAGAATTTCAATTACTGTATAGTTAGGTTAAAATGTTATTTATAGAATGATACATTTTACATATATGAATGTTGGTGTGAAAATAATTTTGGGGGTTCACGTGCACATGTGCACTTATGGAGAAACCGCCACTAAGTACAAACGGTTCTATATTTGGAGGACAAAGCTTTATAAAATGCCACTGCAATAAGAAATGCTCTTCAAAATTATGTAGGGGAACAAGGTGCTTGTTGTAACAGGGGTAAGTAGTAACACGGCTTTTTCATAGGTTATTTGACGAATTTTAACTAATTTATCTGACTCAATCTTATTATCTTATCGCCCTGCAAATGAGACCCCAATGATCCTCCGATAGTTGCAAATAGTAGTTTTGTGCACGTGCTTCATTTGGATGAGGTAATATAAAATTTGACATTCATAAAATTTTGGGTATTGCTATTGTTTTAAACGGAAATGAACCTTTCGGTGTTTATTTCTTTTCTAAATTTAGTTATACTTTGATGTTGCTTAACGATTTTACGATTAGTAAGTTATTTTTACAGTTACTTTAATAAATATACAAAAGTGTGCCACAAACCACATCTAAAGGAAAATGCATTGATTGGGCATTGGTACAGAGAGAGTGGACAGAAAAAAAGTAGAGTAAGGTAATTTGGAGTCGTAGAACTCGAGTCTTGATCTTTGGGAGTAATGGAGTGAAGTTGGTTTGCCGCTGTCCGGGAGGACATCTTTTGCTCCAGTGTACTACGATCACAATGAATCACCGTGTGAGTATCTTGGTACGGGCTTGTATGATCACTAACGAAATTGGACGTTTGGCATTAACAGACGGAAATATTAATGCAAAATAATATCAGGAAGAAATACTGTAAGCCAAGCTGCTGCCGACCATCCGAGATTTGTTTGAAGGGAATGCTCAAGAACGCACCTTCTAGCAGGATGGGAAAACACTTCCGTGGAATAGTTAAGAGCCTATGACGTTACTATTTTTACTAGGCCTGTACATAGTCCCGACCTAAATCCAATAGAAAATCTATGGTCAAGGCTAAAATGTTCAAGTGTATCAAGCTGACAACCAAATAACAAGAGACAAATGATAGAAGCCATTATTTATTATTTTTTAGAGTTATTATAATAGAATCAATTATAATAGAATAGAATTGATTCTGCACTAATAACACAGGTTATCACACCAAATACCAAGTTTCCTCATAATAAAAATATATTAGACCTGGATCCCGCGTACAAAAAAATTATTAATAGCAAGCTGAAAATTTGTTAATAGCTTAACGGTGTCTAGTCGGACAAACTTTGATGTATGGGAACACTGGAACAGGGAAAGTTTTAATTGTGGAACGGGTTAAACTGCTATTAAATACCAGGTGATAACTTTTATCACCAACTGGGCATTTTAATAAGTCCGACACTTGGAACATGTTAAATGACAAGAATTATGTTGGTAATAAAGAGCATTATGATTTTTGCATGAGAGTTTAATGAAAGTGTAACAAATCAATTGGAAGTTCTGTCCGCCAAAATACATGGAACGTTTTCGTAGTCTGACGTTCCAAATTTTTAACCTGTTCCACACCCCTGTTCCAGTATTCTCATACATCAAAGTTTGTCCGACTAGACACCGTTAAGCTTTTAACAAATTTTCAGCTTGCTATTAAGGTGATACAGTAGCGATCAACAGGTAGCCAAAACGCGTTCGAAGATTACGGCTGTAATTTTGAATATTTTTTCGAGATATTTGGTACACGTATTAGTAATATAATAAAGAATGCCTAGATTTTGTGTCATTTTGGAACTACTAATGAAATAAAAAATTTTAGTAGTTCCAAAATGACACAAAATCTAGGCATCGTTTTTTTAGTATTGTATATAATTACAGAGTAGTTTCCACATATTAATATATTTTTCAAATTGGGCTCTGTACCGCCATTCTTTATTATATTACAAATACGTGTGCCAAATATCTCGAAAAAATATTTAAAATTACAGCCGCAATCTTGGAACGCGTTTTCGCTACCTGTTGATCGCTACTGTTTCCTCTTAATTAACTTTTTTTGGTATGCGGGATACAGGCCTATATTGTACATACATTTAGTACATTATTTGAACAAGCTATTTAAATAAAATTTGAATAATTAAAATTTTAATAGGGATCGACAGAAAAAGTATTAAAGTGTAATAAGTGTATAATTTTTTTCAGGACACTTCGTTGAAAAATATTTTTTACGTCACTTTTTATTTCGAAATCCACTGTCGTAGTGTCCAGTTAACTGCGGCATTGTGGATAGGATCTGCAACCGACGCATTACATAATCGCTGCAGAAATTTTTCCATTATGTCATTCATGCATTAAGTAAGTCTTCATACGAGGTAGATCCAAATGTAGTTGGTTTGAATTTATGAATAACGTACGCATCAGAACTCATAACAAAAATGCAAACAGTGCCGATAAAATAGAGAATAAAATTTCAGAAGACTATCCTGTCATAAAAGGCTTGAGACAAGGATGTTTCTTATCCCAAACTCTATTCAAAATATATATTCAGGAAGCACTAAACACCAGAGGAGAAAATGCACATGGATGGGAATATAACTTGGGAATAAGTACATAACAAATCTTCAAAGATAGTCTTCAAGTCTTCAGACTTGAGTAATTATGGCAAACAATGAGGAAGACACGGATTATACGATTCGAGATTTAACCGAAAAATATGAAAACTGGCGACTCACAATCAACATAAACAAAATGCAATCTTAGAACAAAGCACGAAGAAAGACACCCACAACTCTCGATTAAAAATACAAAAAACTGCGAGGAATTTAAATAGCTAGGGACAGTGATAACGAAGGAAGGAACATAGAAATGAAACCTTCAACGGAAAATACAACAGGGCCAAAATGTGGCGCAAACACTAAACCCATTACTTTAGTCGTCTAAAATTAGTCTACAAACAAAAATGATAATTAGTCTGGGCAGATTATCGCAGAATAGGCCATTTTTGGGAAAAGTTATTTACCAGCAATTTTATTGCTGGAATCGGATCTTATGGTTGTATTTATTAATAATATAGGTATGCAATGTCCGCAGATAGTGTGCTACTTTTTTTATAAACAAAATGGCGCCCGAAAATCGTGTTTTTTTCAATTTTTGCTCTATAACTCCAAAGATTTTAACTTTACACCAAAAACACCCAAATAAAAATTCACCATAATTAAATTCTGCATACAGATGTGTTTTTCCCAATTTACTTCGAGGAAATTTTTCCCCGGAAAATGCGGGTTTTTCCAACAAAATCTTTAATTTTCAACTAAAATTTTAGATAAGTAATTGTTTATCAATAATTAAATAACCTGGTAATATAAAAGCCCTTTTCGTATAGATTATAATTCTAGAAGCCGATGGAAATTGAATGGACGGTTTAGCAACAATTGAATTGTTAATTAAAAATTTACGGTCGCTATAATAACCACAATAATTATGATACATAAGAATAACAACTATGATTTTTGTATAAAAAGACCATGTACATATTTAATGTACTTTACAGAATTGAAATTGGACTGTTTAAGCGGCCTCAGGAATATTTTAAAATTATAAACAAAACAAAAGCAAGTTTAACATTTAATAATGCGTTAGTTAGATGGCTCTACTCGAGTTACTTGGGAACAAAAAAGAATAAAGAAAATTGCTCAATGGGAAGCCGAGAAAATGCATTTTTTTAACGTATACCGATTTTGAACTTTAACATTATATTTTCTCCAACCTAATTTTTGATTGGAATTTTGCTATTTTTGGCAATTTTCACTGGTAATATCGATAGTTTTTATTATAATAATAGATGTTATGAGTATTCTAAAGATATGAAAATTGGTGTGGAGGAATAGGAAAAAAATAAAAGGGTGATGGTTTGAAAATTATGATCCTATTGTTTATACCTTTGCTGTAAATACAGGTCAACTTTGACCGATTGTATCTCAGGAACTCATCACAGTTAAACGTTTTTTCTTTTAAAAGAAGCGTCCTCCCACTTTTTTTACAAAATACCGTTTTCATGATTTAATTTAATTTCATATTTATTGAGATATTCTATTTGTTTATAAGCCAAAAATTCTTCATAATTTTAAATTATTCCTGAGGCCGCTTAAATAGTTCAATTTCAATTGTGTAAAGTACATTAGATAGCTATAGTATCTCTTTATACAAAAATCATAGTTATTTTTATGTATCATAATTTTAAATTTTTAATTAACAATTCAATTTTTGCTAAACTGTCCATTCAATTTCGATGGGCTTCTAGAATTATAATCTATACAAAAAGAGCTTTTATATTGCCAAGTTATTTAATTATTGATAAACAGTTACTCATCTAAAATTTTAGTTGAAAATGAAAGAATTTGTTGGAAAAACCCGCATTTTCCGGGGAAAATTTTCGTCGAAGTAAATCTAGAAAAACACGTCTTTATGCATAATTTAATTACGGTGAATTTTTATTGGGGTGTTTTTTAAGTAAAGCTAAAATCTTTGGAGTTCTAGAGCAAAAATTTGAAAAAGCACGATTTTCGGGCGCCATTTTGTTTATAAAAAAAGTAGCACACTATCTGCGGACTTTGCATACCTATATTATTATACAATCATAAGATTCGATTCCATTTATAAAATTGCTGGTAAATAACTTTTCCTTGTATTTGGCTAATTAGCCCAGAGTAAATGCACTAGTCGGTTGTAGAACTAATTTTGATGTAAAGATCAAGGTGTATGTTGTATGAATGTTGAAAAATGACTACGAAAGAGAAGAAAAAGCTAGAAGTGGTAGAAATGGACTATCTAAGAAGGGTGTATCTGATATCCAGACTTAATATTAGTCCAAATGCAGAAGTAAGAAGAACAGGCCCGATTTACATTACCGTAGATAAAACAGAATCAAATGGGTACAATAGAATGTCTCAAATATTCGAGATTGAATTCGTAGTAATATATACTGATTGGCATATATTATGTAATTTCGAAGTCTTAGAATAGCATTAAATATTTGCAGAAACTACCTGCCTTACTCTGTAGCTTTTGTAACACTTCCCCCGTTATAAGGGCCAGGAGATTTTTTCGAGCCAGGGTCGACTTCTTTCATGATGGTATATTTCAATTTTCTGTGTGTAAATTTCTCTATTTTCAACTCTATTTGAATCGGTTCTTCTATGATCCTCTCTATATCTTGAGTTTCGCTAGGGCTTGATATAAAATTAGGTGTATGTAAGAAACTAAGTTCCATAATTTCTTTCCTGATTGCTTTTGAATTGAACTTTAAAACATTAAAACATTAGGGAGCCCTACTTTTGCCCTAAAATTTTTACTGAGTATACATAAAACATTCTAATACCAAACGGTCATCATCATAAATAGTTGTCGTCAGAAATATGTTCCGGTATAAAGTTCACGTCACTTTTTCTGGCTGAAAAAAATTTCACTTTTTGCACTATAACCAAAATCGGAATTAGCTTCAGGCAAGGCATTTAGTTCAGCAAATAATTCTTCATCCGTGAGAAACTTTCGCATCGGTACAGAAATTCATAGACGAACACAAAATAAAAACGTAACCGAATGCGACATTAATTAGAATAAATGCTCATATCAAAGAAACCTAAAAATTCAATAGTCGACCTTGTCGATCGTTCTAGATATTTCTCATAAAATCAGCCTTATTCGTAAATAAAATACATATTAATGGATGTATTATAAAAGAATAGTAAGCAGATATTAAGTAGCAGATAGTAAGTCAACAAATACCAGTACATCATCTTTAATGAATAAAAAAAGTTAAATTAACAAACTTTATGTTACGGTAAAATAGCTCCGGTCGTTCTAGAATCTAGACAGATGCTTTTAAGATGAATGGATAAATGTACTTTATTTTGCTCTCTACAAAAGATTATAAATTGTAGCTATCTTTCGCGGGGTGTATATAACGGGGGTGTGGCATAATGTGTATATACTGTTATATTCCTATTTGACATAAGAAATAAAAGTCTATAGTTATATTTAAAATTCAAATAAAAATAAAGGTTTCCGTTTTTCTCGACCGCGGGCATGTAAATTTGGAACACCCTGTAAAAAACAAATTTTGTATAGGTAGTTTTTAAGAAAGTGTTTCGGAGAAGTGTTTACGAACCCCAGGAACAATACGACTCAAGTAAACAATTAGTGATGTTTAAAAATAAATAAGATAATAGGTTATTAAATTTGTAAAGAGGATTAATCTGGAAAGTAAAATTGAAATGGGGAATATTATTTTTTCTTGAAATCCATTAAGATATTTAGAAAAAGGAAAGTTTGTGTTGGTAAATACGGATAATTGAAAGTTGCTTTGGATTGGTTGACTTTTGAATGCTGGAAGGGGTATTTGGAAGGAGGAGAATGAATGAGCAATGAGAGTCAGTGTGTTTTGAGCGATCGAGAGGCGAAGTCCAGTTTTCAAGAAGAGTGTACAAAAAAGTGAAACGCCGGGTTGGTTAGTTTTGTCTTTAAAAAAATAAAAAGTAAGATCCCGTGGAACGAGTGATAGGCCGAGTCGAGATAGTATATAACTCCTTGAGTCTAGAGTATCCCGGTTTGTTGAAGTGTTTAAAAAAGGTGGAATACGGCGTCAGGAAAAGGCAGGAATGAGTGCTGTGCGAGGCGTAGTTTTTAAAGGAGCAGAAGCATTACTGGAAGACTTGGACGAGTCGTTGGATCGCAACCCAAGCTAATTGGAAACGTGTTTTTGTGTGAAGACATTGTCAAATCATCAGTAACGGTCAGTCTATTTTGTTATGACATGAATGTATGGTTTGTGTATTAAATACCACATTAAAAATTGAGCCACACAATCACTATTAAAAAAATTTCATCAAACCTAATTCAATTTGTTACTGATAAATCATAATAGTTCATTATAAATAAAATAAATTTGGAGACAAAAAGAAATAAGATTCCCATTTTTGTAACTGTTGTATTAAATAAAGATAGAAAGATAAGATATAAGAAATATTAAGCAGTTATTGCCATTTAGATAAAATAAACGATTTTTATAATTTTTAATTGAAATCCGTATATGTGTATTATTTTACTCTCTTTTATCTATCCCGATTAGGAATCCACTGAGAAATACTTTGAAGCCACGAAAGTAAGTAATTGATATTATAATTTAGCCCTGAGATTGACACTATATTGGTATTTTATCTGTTTGATTAATGAGATAATTATTGATTAATTAATTAAGATAAATTACATCTGAGAACATCATTAGATTTCAAAAGTAAGATCACAACAATACATATATATTATTATGCTCTGTATTTTATCTCTGTTACGAGATTGATCAGCATCTTATTAACTCAATTTCTTAATTAATTGTTTTAATTGCTACACATGCAAACAAAACCAAAATTTAATAAAACTTTCAGATAAAATATATTCTCAGGGCTAATTGATTCTAATGTATCACCTTTAGTTTGTGGCTTCTAGTATTTTTCGTTGCTTACTTTATCTAGGACAAAACAGGGAAAATAAATATATTCAAAATCATGTAAATTTATACTATATATATACTATACCATAAATATAAGATTCAAAATGTATGCTAAACCTTTATTCTGTTGTAATAATTTCTTATCTAATAAAAATAATCCTGACATAAAAAAATAAGCTGACAAACCTGATGAAGAAATTGAGCAATTCTACAGCGAAATTAAACAAATTCTCCGGAGCACAAAAAAACATGAAGCTACAATTATTATGGGAGACTTCAACTCAAAAGTAGGTGCCGAAATCACACAAGATATAACCGGAAAGTATGGACTTGGAGAAAGGAATGAAAGAGGGCAAAGACTAATAGAGTTCTGCCAAGAAGAGAAATGCATTATATCAAATACTTTGTTTCAGCAACCTAAAAGACGACTCTATACCTGGAAATCTTCAGCTGATCAAGAGGGAAAGATAGTCAGAAATCAAATTGACTACATTATCATTACTTGAAGGTTTAGAAACAGTATTACATCTGCAAAGACATACCCAAGTGCAGACGCAGCAACTAACCATAATCTGCTCTGTGCTGGATTCAAACTAAAACTAAAAAGAATAAAAGCCCCCACAACGCAGAAGAAACCTACTACTCCACTCCTAAGAAATGCCGTAATAGCAGATGAGTTCGGAAATAAGATAAATCGTGAGATTAAAGAGCAGTTAAAAAGATCTGAACAAGAAAATATCGGTCAAAATCTAGATATCATGAATTCCGCCATGGTCACCATAGCAAACGAAGTTTTGAAACCAGAAAAAGACTCAATAAAGAAAAAGGATTGGATGACCGATAAAATACTAGACCTTATTCAACAAAGAAGAAATTGGAAAAACAAAGACGAGATTCAGTATAGAGAGATATATCGACAAATAAGGTACGAGGTTAAGCGAGCAAAAGAGGACTGGATGGAACAAAGATGTCGTGAAATGGAAGAACTACATAGAAAACATGACGAGTTTAATATACATAAAAAGCTTAAAGAAATTACCTACACTCAGAGAAAAAGAACTCCTCACTTTATGAGAAACTCCAAAGGTAAAATAATTCTCGACTTGGATGAAAAAAAGGAAGAATGGACTAACTATATAAAAGAGCTCTTCCTGGATACGAGGCCACCACTTAACACCACAAAGTATACGAATACTTGTCCTAGCATTTTAAAAGCGGAAGTAGAGAAAGCCATCAAACAGAGCAAAAATGGGAAATCTCCAGGCCCTGACCAAGTACCATCAGACTGGCTCAAACTTCTGGATGACGACAATGCCTCACAACTAACAAACATTTATAACCATATATACGAGACTGGAATGATGCCACAGATATGGTTAGAGTCTACATTTATTCCACTCCCAAAAAACCTAATACATCATCATGTAAAAACTTTAGACTAATTAGTCTCATGAGCCACTCTCTCCAGCTACTTCTTAAGATAATTCTTAATAGAATCGGGCAGAAATGTAAAGAGACAATGGGAAACAAACAATTCGGTTTCAGAGAAGGATTGGGAACAAGGGAAGTTTTGTTCAATGTTAACATCACTTCAACGATCATGGGAAGTACAAAAATCAATTTACGTCTGCTTTATAGATTTTGAGAAGGCGTTTGATAGAGTTCAACATGATAGGTTGTTTCAATATCTAGAAATGATTGGAATAGATGATAAAGATCTGAGACTTTTACATCTATATTGGAATCAAGAAGCTTCTATTCTGGTAGACGGCAAAGAAACAGACAAAATTTGCATTCAAAGAGGTGTCAGACAGGGTTGTGTGTTATCCCCAACTTTGTTTAACGTATACTCAGAAATAACTTTTAATGAAGCCTTGGAAGGACAATGTGGAGTTCGAATCGGGGGTGAAACTATTAACAACATCAGATATGCAGACGACACCGCGATCATGGCTGAAAACATCGAAGATCTTCAATTCCTTATAGATCGAGTCACTAGAGAATGCTCCAATAACGGACTTAACATAAATGCAACAAAGACAAAGTTACTTGTGGTTAGTAAACAAGACGTCGGCCCTATGCAACTAATTGTCAGTGATGAATCAATAACAAAAGTTAACCATTTTAAATACCTAGGATGTTGGATAAACGAGACACTAAATCCGGATGAAGAAATTAAAACTCGTATAGAAATTTTAGATCTATTCTGAGCAACTCTCAGCTGAACTTACAACTAAGAATCAAGTTCCTAAAATGTTATGTGTATCCTGTATTACTATATGGATGTGAAACCTGGATCATGAAGGTTAACATGATGAACAAATTAGAAGCCTTTGAGATGTGGTCATATCGTAGAATGCTCAGAATATCTTGGATTCAACGCATTTCTAACAGATAAGTCTTAAACAGAGTAGGTCAAGGCGAAGGTGACTTAATGAAGATGATAAAAAAGAGAAAACTTGAATAGCTGGGGCATATAATGAGAGGTAGCAGATACAGGATGCTGCAGTTAATACTCAATGGAAAGATCGACGGAAAAAGAGGAATTGGTCGAAAGAAATATTCATGGCACCGAAACTTTCGTCAATGGACTGGCTTATCAGCAGATCAATTGTTACATGCCGCACAAGATCGAGGACGATATCGGCAAATTGTTATGGAAGCTACCCACGCCTAAAAATTTGGGCACGGTACTTAAAGAAGAAGAAGAAAAATAATCTTTAATTCTACTATCTCCTATTTTTATAAAATTTAATATAAATAATTCGGTAGACTGTTCTTATTATTAAAAAAAATTAATTTCGCCATTTAAATAGATTACTTATATCTTCTTTGAATTTATGAATGAATAAATTATGCTCTAAAACTGTTAAATTAACAAAAAACAAATATGGTTTGTAATATACAACAACTCTCTCCTTTTCACCAATAATCTGAATAACCCTGTTTATCTTCTTTACTTCTTCTCATGGATTGTGTTGTCCTCGGTTCTACCACATGTGTTCCTCGGATGTTGCTACGGTCTTCCTCTTCCAAACTGTTTCACAAAACAAAAAAAAACAGCACTCGCTCGAAATCTCTCCTCTATTTAGTCTCCGACTCGATACAAACAATATCAATCTTTATAATTCAAAGATTTTTTCTCTCAGCTCGATATCTTGTGCAAAACTGATACAAACAGGCTACTCGTTCCAGACAGAAACTGGAATCTATTCGGACACGAGGAGATTGTATTTCTCGACTCGATCACGATTTCGTCTCAACAGGAATCTGCTTACACGGCCACTAAATTCGCCACTTTACAAAAAATTACTATTTTTCAAACTGGACTGCTCCCTTTCGATCATAGTTATACAGTGAATCTTTTTCCTTCATCAATCTGAGACTCAACCACTCTGTTCTCCCTCCATTTATCTCTTCGTCAATCACAAGCATTCTCTCTACACATTACATCCCTATTTTCATTTCCTAAGAACAAATAGTATTGTATACAAATTTTCTGTCTTGTCAAATTTCCAGGAGATATTAAAATTAGATTGTTAGGAAACCATTCAGAAACATTCTATTGTCTATTCCAAAGCGACACATTAACTTTCTAAAACCGACCGTAATTTAGTTTATTGTTTGAATTGCATAAATTCGTACGTATAATCTTTATCACTAACGTTTTTCTCTTTCCACGAAACACTGCTTACGGCTAAATCATAGTATTTACAAATTTTGGCTATACACAGGGCGATGAAAATTTACGATCTCGTGGTCTTTGACATAAAATTAATTCTCTAAATTTTCCCTATAAAAATTATTACCAATTATATATAGCGTGGGGTGACTCACCTCACGTAATCAGATCCAAAATTCAGTTATGCATCTTATTGAAAATTAGGCTATGTATGGACCTGGCTATATATAACCTGAATTATAAATTTTGTTTGATGATATTACCAATACCCATCCAATAAAAGGATATAAACTTTGGTCAAATTTGGCGACTTTTTTTAAATTTACATATTTAATAATAAAAGTTTAATATCGGTACTTTTTGATCTTTCAATGGATTATTGATACCTCTACCATATAATGGACTCTCAATACGGGGTAGTTCGTTAAGGGGGATCCGAAAACAAGAAGAAAAACTAGTCAAGAAAAACTGATTTTTCTATTCTCCTCCTCTTAAATACGTTCTCGGTGTCATTTCTCCTTCGCTTTCGCCTAGTGGGGTATACAGAGTGTTTGGTAAAGAATGGACCATAGCTTAATCTTAGATTCCTGAGCTTAAAATAGGTCGATTTAAGCTAACTTACCTTGGTACAAAAGTTGATGATAACCGAAATACAGGGTGTCAAAGTTAAACTTTTATTTTATTTATTTTTGAATATTTCCTGACAGGCATGAGACAACAACACGAAATTTGGTAAGTGGTGCTGGTATTGTACAATCCTTGTACAATCTACTAAATTATGTTAAACAAACGTTTCTGGCTACTACCAGAGGCGTACGACGGGGAAACGTGAATTATTGACCCTTCCCAAATTCTACGCCACTGGCGGAATTGCTATTTTAGTGCAATTTTTTGATTCTCCAATATTTTCTATGTAAAAACATGCTCTACATTCGTAAAGATAAAGCCATTACTTTTCTTAGATATTTGAAGCTAAATCGAAGGAGCATAATACATTAATCAAAATAAGTGTCCTTTTCATTTTTAACTTAAAATATCTCGAAAAACTAATGACTTTATCGTTACGAATGAAGAGTTATATTATTTGCATAGAAGGTATTGGAGAATATAAAAATTAGGCTAAAATAACAGTTTCATCAATGACGTAGAATTTGGAAAGAGTCAACCTTTCACTTTCCCCTGTTGTACGCCTCTGGTAGTAGCCAGAATCGATTATTTAACATAATTTAGTAGGGTGTACAGTGCCTACACTTTCTGCCAAGTATCACATGGATATGTCAAATTATTTTAAAGTATTCATTTTTATTATTTATTCTTTATTTAAAACTTTAAGAATTATGTGTGCCCGGTACTGTAAAACTATTTGACATATCCTTATGGCACTTGGCATGAAGTGTAGGTACTGTATACCCTACTAAATTATGGTTAATAATGGTTTGTGGTTAATACGCCAACATGGATACTCCTTCGATCATCTAGGGTTGACCTGCCGATCGCTAGCTGTGGACATCATATCATTACAAACTAATTTATTGGATAATTATGTATAAGGTGAGTCGGGGTAAGATCGAATCTGGGGGAAGACCGTCCACTGTCGCTGTAACTCGGATTACTTCGTGAAATCACGTCACCGGTAGGGCTTTCGCTTGCTTTACGGATTAGTTGGATAATACCAAAGTTGGAGCGTGGTTACTTACACTTATTTTAGGAAGTGAATATTCTTAGATTTAGTGTGTTTTTTAACTAAATTTAGCTATTCGGCCTTGCCCCACAGAAAATAAATCCTTATTCGAGGTAAGTACACGCATTTAACTATTTAATACCGACTATTTTGTTACTTAGCTGTTGTCCCATGTGCTTACAAAACATAACTTTACAATATTCGTAGATTTCCATTAAAATCCGATCTTGCCCCATGAAGGGTAAGACCGGACTTGTTATATGCATATGGAAATATTTTAAGTCCGATCTTGCCCTGAGTGCATTATATATCATTTCTTTTGAACAGTTCTCAAAATAAAATGGCTAATATATACTTTTTTTCTTACAGCAGTCATAATGGTTCGTGTATATGTCCGAAAATCAGAAAGAGCTAAGAAGTATACTAAAGACGATTTAAATGCTGCCATCGATGAAGTAAATAGAGGCGTGTTAACTATTCATGGTTCTTCACGAAAATATGGAATACCTAAGAGTACTTTGCACGATCATATAGCTGGAAAAACTGGTATTAAAAGTCAATCACTCGGTAGAAACCTAGCCATTCCACTTGCCCAAGAAGCAATTTTAGCGGATGGTCTCCGAACATTAGAGCGATGGGGCTTTGGTCTTTCGCGGAAAGAAGTGATTCTTCTAGTGTCCCAGTTTGTTATCCAAAATAAACTAAACACCCCTTTTAAAAACAATATCCCAGGGTCTGATTGGTTCACAGCATTTAAAGTACGCCATAATCTGTAAATAAAAGCTCCACAAGCCGTGGAATTTGCTCGTAAAAAAATGACAGATCCATTTGTTATTGGGGATTATTTCAAATTATTGAAAACAACCTTAGATGACTTGCATTATTGCAAATTATATAATAAAGACTTTCATTCCTACTATAGGTCCTGAGAGACCTGTACTACTTGTCTATGAAGGTCATAGCACACATGTGGATCCCAGAGTGGTACAAGTGGCTATAGAGAATAATGTTACAATACTTAAGCTACCCGCGCACACCTCACATCTTCTCCAGCCACTTGACTTGGCTGTATTCAAATCATTTAAAACTAATTGGGATGCAAAACTCGTGGCTTGGCAGAGACAAAATACTGGATTAAAACTTCCCAAAAATAAGTTTTCAGAGACGGTACGAGATGTATGGAAGGACTTAAGACCGGACATAATTCAAAATGGTTTTAAAAAAGCGGGAATATAAATATCCTTACAATGCGGATGTCATCCCGCAAGAAAAATTTCACCCTGATGCATGGAAGCGATGGCAACACGCAAAAAATGCTGTTAACCATACTGCTGCAATTCCTGGACGTAAGAGTATAGCTAAAAATGATAATGCTGACATATTAGAAGCTGGACCAAGTGATGGTTTTTTAGAAGTCGGGCCGAGTGAAGCGTCATTCCAGGATCTTTTACTTGACACAGTTAAGCAGCATACAAGCAGTAGTCCAAAAAAGAAAAGACGGATTGCAGCGGGGGCAGAAGTGATAACTCTGCAAGAAGCCAAGGAAAAAATTGCAAAAGCAGACTCAATTAAGAAGCAAAAAGGTTCGAAGTCAAAGAATAAAATTAATAATAGATTAAGCAGTAGCGAAAGTGATGAAGACGATTATGACATAAAAGAAATTTGTCAAGACTCAGATGATGACATAGATTTTCTTGATCAAAACAGTCCATTGGGGAAGGAGAATATAAGTGATTTTTCTATTGAAGTTAATTCCTGGGTTTTGCTGAAATATTGCCCAAAAAAGGTTTTTAAATACTATGTGGGACAAGTGATAGAAAAGACATTGAATGATGAATACCTGGTAAAATGCTTAAAACATAAGCATAACAGTGCCCAGTTTTTTTGGCCCGAGCAACCCGACGAAGATACTGTAACGAAAGATACAATTGTAATGATTTTACCAGAACCTGAGAAAGATCGTCGAGGCTCATATATGACTTTCAATATTTTTTAAGTTTCATCAGAAATTCCTTTTTATTTTGTAGTTATTTAAGCACACATTTAGTTATAATGGGACTTTCCTTTATGTCCAGTTTTGTTCCTAAACATTACATTATTTCTTGTTATATACTGACTTAAATAAAATACTAAATTTCTGCCATCGTTTGCACAGACAATTTATTTTCTCATTGGGGAAGAACGGAATTCGAACTTCCACCTTATTAGGACAAATGAATGTTCTGTACAATTTTGACCTCTTGTTCGGTCTTGCCCCATAAGTAGGTATAAGATCGGACACTGACTATATATTATTATTTTTAATATTTCAGTAAAACGGCTTTGTTAACTATAAATCTAACCTTGTAGATGAATAGAGTATGTCTTGAAAGTAGAGTTTGCATATTATTATAATTGTATGCCTAATTTTCATTTTACAATTGTAAGACAAATTTCATGTTTACATTTTTTGGTGCGATCTTACCCCGACTCACCTTAACCCTTAAGTACTAACATCTTAAATCAATGGCGCAAACACTAACTAACCGCCTGACAGACGGGTTTCACATTTTACTGGTTATTTTTCTTTTGTTAAATATTATAATGCAAAAAAATATTTCGATGACTTACTGAAAGTATTAGTTATCTAAAAAACACAGTAATTGATCTAGTTTTTCTGTATTTATTAAAATACAAAACATTATAACAAGAATGGAAGGATTGTTTGTGTGACTTTTTATTCCTGAAAAAAAGTGTGATAAAAATGAAACAAATTAAAGAATCTTGATAAAAATTTATAATCGAGTTAAACAAAGAGTAATAAACATGAGAATAAAATTTTTTTTAAAAAATATTAAAACAAAAAAAAAACTGACAGGCACCAAAATTTGTACAGTGTAGCAATGGTAGTCAGTGGCAACATTTTCATCACAAATTAATCCCACTTCGCTTACGTCGTCTTCTACCTCATCAAGTCATTTCAAAAGAGTTTCCTCATAGTCTTTATCCCCTTATTTGAACTTTTTGACGAACTGGGGCACATTATGTTTAATGACGAACTGGGCACAAACACTAACACCCCGTCTATTAGACGGAAATCACACTTTGAGTCTAAATATCTTTCGAATAACAACCTGCATTAAATTGCCGAATTCAATACTAGTAAATAACAACCCAACTTGAAAAGTCATAAACGGATGACTTTCAAATTTTTCTAGAAAGGGAAATATCCCACTTTCAACAAACGATGCCGTCTGAGAGACGGTGTGTTAGTACTTAAGGGTTAAGTAAAATTTTAAAATTAAGAGAAAATTGGGCGATAACAGGTTAATTTCTTACTATATTTAGAATCTAATTATGAAAATTTATGACGCGTTTTAAACCTTTTTTCGTAATTCATAAAGCATTTTCCCTAAGGGGACGCAAAACAATTTACTTATCCACTACTCTCTCGTTGCCCCCGTATTTTAGCAGTTTCCTTAAAGCGCAGAATAAAAAAATATAAAATGTTGTTCTTGTTAAAATTAATGAATGAAAATGGCCCCAAACATTTGGGCTGCTCGTTCCATTGTCCGTTAATATTTGTGGGAATAGAAAACTTCAAACAACTCCAGGAAGTTTTTAGACGATATCTAGGAAATAAGAGAGCTGAATAAATTCACCAGACTTCAGCAGTTAGAAAAAATATGAGGCTTAAAAATAGTCATTAATTATTTTAAATACCTAATATTATTTCAAAATTTTTAAAATCTTATAAAATTAAGATAACAGAAAAAAACTAGATATCCGGATTGTTAAGTTGAAAGCTTTTAAGGAGAGTAATTTACTATTCTATTTGGGAAATAAGCCACAATTTAACAAAAAAATGATTTTATTGACGTTTCGACTTCCACCTCGGACGTCTTTATCAAAATACAAAATATTTTTAAATTAAACAAAAATGTTGCTTATCCTTCCGATGACCAACCTTTTTTTGTTGACCCCAGGTCAAAAATGTCAAAAATGACAAACAACAAAAAAAATAAAGTTTTTTTTAATTTTTAATTTATTTTTGGAATGGATTTTATGTCATTCAGCCAGTCACAAAATGAGTATTAGTGTCATGTGTAGTGTGTATGTTGAGTAAGTGTCTTGTTACTTTGTAAAGTCGACGTTATTAGCGTAAAACTACTTGTAATTACACATAATAGACGCTATTTTACTAAACTTCAACTTCAGAATATATTTTTTATTCGTAAAATATAGGGAATTTTTTTTATTTCAAAATATGAGGATATCTAGAATGATATTAAAGTCAAATAAAAAAATAATGAGTTAAAAATTAAAAATACTTTGGAATTTATGAAAGAAAAACATACGCTGGGGTCACAATTTCCCCCGCTTGGTCACCCGAAGGTTAGTAAAAAAATTCTATTCATAATTTAATTTAATCTTACTCATTTATATCGGCAATTGAGACATAGTTTTATTATATATTTTAAAGTAGAAGAGTTTAAAATGATATTGCTAATATTTATGAGTTGCGTTCCTCGGACCACTTTATTGAAAGATAGAAAAACCAGGAAAAAACCTTATGATACTATCCCGACATTGTAAGTATTTGCTCTTACATTCAGTTTACTCTCAAAGCTAAGTAGGATGCGGTTACCCATACTAAAAGAAGAAGTCAATAGAAAGAAAATACCATGATTAGAAAATAACATATCGAGAATAGTACATAATTTATATTTTAGTATTATTTATATATCTATGTATTATTAACCTTATTTATAATTTAAAATACATACATAACATACTTATAAAATCAGAGGTTGGTATTAGGTTTGAGAGTAAACTGAATGTAAGACCAAATACATACTTACTTAATCGGGATAGTACAATGAGGTATTTTCCTGGTTTTTTCTCGTGATTTACTATGGAATCACTAACACGAGAATTTCACTGCCACCATTGCATGTGGTTGTCTTTTCAAAGACAAATCACATGCTATGATTTTTTTTGTGACGGATATTCTTGAGTTAAAGTTGATTTCATGTAATCGAATGAACTATCTTTCAATAAAGTCCCAGGAATGCAACTCATAAATATTGGCAATTTCATTTTAATGTCTTCTACTTAAAAAAAACTAAGTTTTTAATCTAATAGCACATAAAACAATATCCAAAAATTATATTCTACATCCTACCAGACTGAAAACAATGGGAACCTTCAGGAACAAAGGAAGATGAGGGAATATTAAAATTTATAATTCACGTCCCATCTGCTCAGCGCGTTAAAGTTCCAACGAGAATGAATCCCTTCGTACTCCAATCAGAGTAAACATATCAATCAAAAATGAATAACCATTTTCAATTTCGTTGCAACACGAAACTACAGCCGCATCATTATTCCAGTTCAATCTGGTGTGCAGCAAGCACCTCTACCGGTTTCGAAACGTATTAGTCTCTCATCAGGAGGCACATATGCTGCTCTCTCTGACCCAACTAGGACAAACCCCGGCGTGCAGTCACGGATTGAAACGAACGAAATGGCAGGGATGCCCTAGCGGCAACTGCTAGCAAAACACTAAGTTTTCAATCTAATAGCGCATAAAATAACATCCAAAAATGATATTCTACATCCTACCAGACTGAAAACAATGGGAACCTTCTCTGGTAACACCTTCGAGGCCTCTACAATTTGCAAGCCATAGCATGTTCCTTAGTCTCAGCAAGCCAATGCATCTTCCTTAGTCTCAGCATACGTTATGGCTTGCAAATTGTAGAAGCCTCGAAGGTGTTACCAGAGAAGGTTCCCATTGTTTTCAGTCTGGTTTTTGCTAGCAGTTGCCGCTAGGGCATCTCTGCCATTTCGTTCGTTGCAATCCGTGACTGCACGCCGAAGTTTGTCCTAGTTGGGTCTGAGAGAGCAGCATATGTGCCTCCTGATGAGAGACTAATAAGGTTCGAAACCGGTAGAGGTGCTTGCTGCGCTCTCTGATTGAACTGGAATAATGATGCGGCTGTAGTTTCGTGTTGCAACGAAATTGAAAATGGTTATTCATTTTTGATTTATATGTTTACTCTGATTGGAGTACGACGGGACCATTCTCGTTGGAACTTTACCGCCCTGTAGATAATAATAATCACTATAACGTAACAATTGGTAATAACTCAATTGAACTAGTAAGTAATCTAACTGGAACCCTAGTACAGAAATAAAAAGTACAATTGCCATTAAGCAAGAAAAATTTTTATTATTTTTAAGAAACTCCTGTGCAGTCATGCTCTAAATTTGGAACTTCGCATAAGAATGGTTCGATGTTATAATATTCCCAGTACTACTTTACGGGGTTGAAGCATGGACCCTGACAAAATCGCTTTTAAACAACCTAGAAACATTTGAGATCTGGGTCTACCGCCGTATTCTGAAGATCAGTTGGGTAGAAAGAGTCACAAACGAAAGGGTTTTGCAACGTTTGAATAAAAGTTGCAAAGTAGTAAACACAGTTAAAAGGCGCAAATTGGAATACTTTGGTCATATAATGCATCACCCAGAAAAATAATATGACGTACTTTACCTTGTCATGCAAGGTAAAATAATGGGAAAAAGAAGTGTGAGCCGCCGTACAACTTCTTGGCTTAAAAACCTACGCCAATGGTTTGGGAAAACTAGCACTGAACTATTTCGTGCTGTAAATAAGACCATGATTGTTAATATGCAGGGCAATAAGAGCCAACGATCGTCAAGCGGTGGCGGCACCTTAAGAAGAATTAATTCCATGGTAAATCACGAGGAAATAACTTTATGATACTATCCCAACATGGTAAGTATTTGGTCTTATAAATTTAGTTTACTTTCAATATTAACACCAAACTCTGATTTCATATGTATGTTATTTTAAAATATGAATCATGTATCCTTCATATGTTATTGACTTACTAATTGAGGTGTTTCCTTTTTATTATTTTCATCTTTTATAATAAGTAACCAGATCTTCCTTTATAAAAGGCTTAACATTTATCAAAATCCCTTTAAGGGCTACATCACAGAAAGTTTTCGATATTTAAAATATCATCATCAATGTTTTAGAACTGGTTGATCACAAGCTGAGCCACTAATAGTCCAGAGAAATAAGGTTTTTGTCGGGACACTTGAACAGCCAGTTTGCAAACGGATTTTTTGGATACTATATACCTAAAACATTATAAAAACAAAAACGGCCGTCACAGTTCGGACGAGAATTTTAGTTATTAACAAATAAGCGTCAAAATGGCAGTTTTTCCGTTTAAATCGCTACAGGTAAAAATAGGGTAATTAAATATCTTATTTAGAGTATTCATCTTTTACCAGATGATCAAAGGTTCAAAATGGTAGTTTTTGAATTTTAGTCCGATCATTTGTTGCTTCGCTAATTGCAAAATAAGACTAAAATTTCGAAAATAAAAAATTTGCTATAACTTTTGTGAAAATGAACTTAAGACTTTAATATTGCAAAAAAAGTTGAAACAGGTAGTGTGTATCATGCAAAAAAAAATTCAAGACGATTCGTCAATTAGTTTAAATTTTATTCAATTTGTTTATCCCAAAGAGCCTTTTTTTTGCAATGTTAATGTTCAGAAAGAATGGAAGAAGGCGAAATACCAAACAAAATATTCAAACAGATGCCAGTAGGAAAAAGAACAAGAGGAAGACCGAAGCTGAGATATTTAGAACAAATAGAAAATGATATAAAAACCTTAAAAATAAAAAACTGGAGAAAAAAAGCACGAAACAGATCAGAGTGGAGAAGAATCCTGGAACAGGCCAAGACCCAGAAAGGGCTGTCGAGCCAATGATGATGATGATGATGTTCAGAAAATAATAATGATACAGCAATTCTGTGGAAACCACATGAAAGAAGAAGACTTATGTTTTCACAGAATTTAATAAAATCCATAAAAAGTCATTTTTATCATTCCGAGAATATTTTACTAAAGTAGAGTCATTTTTGGCTTAAAAACAATTTGAATAGCTATGTTAATATTGACTGTAGAGTAAATCTACTTTGGGATTTCAAAAGCTGGTATTCTTACACGAATAAGTCAAAGTTAGCCACTTTTATTATTTAATTCAGTTACTTCTATATATATAAAATAATTCTCCTGTAACAATGTTACGTTACCATACTCCTCCGAAACGGCTTGATCGATTTTAATTTTAATCGAAATTTTACACGTATATCCTGTAGGACTGAGAATAAGTTTTAACCTATTTTCATACCCATAATTTATAAGGGGTGTATAATGTAATAAGAGGTATATAATTTTTTTTATTTTTTGGACAAAGTTGTCTACCTTAATTTTATATGGTGTAGAATTAAAAAGTACATACAACCCTTAATTTTCACTCTTATATCACTAACCCCTATTTTTTAATACCCATCTATATATTTACATTTACAAAATTCTCCCGTAACAGTGTTAGTTGCCATACTCCTCCGAGACCGCTTGACCGATTTTTATGAAATTATATATGTATATTTGGTAGATTTTAGAATCGGTCGTAATCTATTTTTCGTATACCTGAGTGATAATGGGGTTTCCCATAACATTTTGTAATGTTAGATGGGGATATGTGTACTAGTGATGTAACGAATGTCATTTTTTGAACATTCGCGAATACGAATGCGAATATCTGCTACCGATATTCGCGAATGCGGATGCGAATGCAAATATTCAGTTTTTTTTTAAATTTGTTTCTATTTTTGTAATGTTTCCTAAATTTTTAAAGAAAAGTTAATTGATTTTAGGGTAAATCAATCTGAATTTTAAGCTTTATTACATAATACCAAATAATAAAAAAAGTGAGGGCTGATAATGTGATTATACAAGGTTAAGTTCTATCTATCTATTGCCCTTCATTTGTCCAAAGTTGAACGTATGCCTCCCCCTTATTTTTCCACTCTTCTCGGATCAGTGCTAATGCTGTCGATTTGGTCCCTGCGTATCTTTTTTGGTCATCCGACCATCTCGTCTGTGGTCTGCCCCTTCCTCTTTTGTAGTCCCAAGGTCTCCAGTGAGTTATCGCTTCATTCCATCTTCCGTTTCTTTGTCTGCTGTTGTGTCCTGCAAATTTCCATTTGAGAGTAGCTGGATGTTTGAGGTTAAGTTACCTTTTCTTAATAAAAAAGATGAGAAGTGAATAGATTTTGATTTTATTAACCTAATATTATCTCCAAATTATTTTTTTTTCTGGTTTTCATATTCGCCAAACATTCGCACAAATTTCGCGAATGCGGATGCGAATGCGAATATGCAAAAACATGCGAATATTCGCGAATACGCATATTCGTTACATCACTAATGTGTACATAACGTATTCTACAAGACTACGAGTATATACAAATTAAAAAAATGATCAAAATCCATCAACAAGCTCCGGAGATATTAATTGCAGCATATGTTTGAAGAATCAATTTCATTTTTTGAGTGCACGGATTTTAATAATTCTCTTTACCGACCACGAATCGATTTCGTTAGGACGTAATTTTTAAACCTTTATTAACCACTTTGTTGAAGTTTAAAGTTTACTAAAACTTTTACACATAAACCATATACTTTGAACTTCAAAATGGCGCTAGTTATGTAGTTGCTTAATTGTTATAAACAAAGTAGCTGTAAATTAAATAAAAAAAGTGGCTAATTTCAACCGTAATTAACCTAGGCAAAAATATTTTTTCTTGAAAATTCGTGTAAGAATACCAGATTTTCAAATCCCAAAGTAGTTTTAGTCTAGAGTCAGTATTAACAAAGGTATTCAAATTGTTTATAAGCCAAAAATTTTTTTTCTCTGATTCTGGCCTTGGTTTAGAACTAGAACCTTTAGCCACGTAATTGTATAACTTATCACTAACTCAGGTGTAATGTGTAGTGTGTGTGTTGAGTAAGTGTCTTGTTACTTTGCAAAGTCGACGTCATTGTCTTTACAAAGAGATGCTAATTGTATCCGAACGTCTGCGGTCCCTCCGGTAAGTACCGATCCCACAAGGACAGAAACTATTTTCATTTGTTAATTTATAATAAATGAAAAAATTTCTGATCCTGATAAGTCAAAAATGACTCTACTTTAGTAAAATATTTTCGGAATGATAAAAATTACTTTTTAATGATTTTTTAAAATACATTGGAAACATAAAGCTCGTCCGCTATAACTTTTCCCATGCGTCACGATTCATTTTCAAACAAATCAAGTCAAAAAATAAAGTGAAACGAACGTCGATGTGTATATGCATTTTGTGTATACTATATATATATATATATATATATATATATATATATATATATATATACTACACATATCGGCGTGCGATTCACTTTATGTTTTGACATAATTTGTTTGAAAATGATTCGTGACGCATGGGAAAAGTTATAGCGGACGAACAATAACTATTCTTCTTTCACGTAGTTTCCACAGAATTGCTATATCATAATTATTTTCTGAACAATAACATTGCAAAAAAGCTCTTTGGGATAAACAAATTAAATAAAATTTAAACTAATTGACGAATCGTCTTAATTTTTTTTGTCCATTTTATGGACTGTTTGACTAAACTTTTCGTGCAATATGAAAGTCTTAAGGTCATTTTTTGCACAAGTTATAGCAAATTTTTTATTTTAGAAATTTTAGTTTTATTTTGAAATTTCCGAAGCAACAAATGATCGGACTAAAATGCAAAACTGCCACTGTAAACCTTTGCTTATCTACTAAAAGAACGCTAATATAAATAAGATATTTAATTACCCTATTTTTACCTGTGGCGATTTAAACGAAAAAACTGCCATTTTTGACACTTATTTGTTAATAACTACAATTCTCGTCCGAACTGTGACGGGCATTTTTGTATCTATAATGTATTAGATATATGTATAGTACTCAAAAAACCCATTTGCAACCTGGCTGCTCAAGTGTCCTGAACTTGGTATATTTCTGCTTTATTTCCCTGGCGTATAAAGAAATACCAGGTTATGAACCCTTTAAATTGTATAAACATTTGTTATATTAGCATAGTTGCTTAAAATTTCAAAGGATGGATTAAATTTATAAAGATTTGGCCCTTAGGTACAGCATGACACCCCCATCACGTGGGTTGCTAAACCTTAAGAATCCAATCTTTATAAATTTAACCCATGCTTTGGAATTTTAAGCAACTACGCTAATATAACAAATTTTTATACCATTTAAGGAGTTCATACCCTGGTATTTCTTTGGTGGCCCATCTTGTGACCAACCAGCTCTAAACAGTGATTATATGAACTGTGTAGATGCAAAATTCACATTGTCCAAATTTTCATATTTTCAGTTATGTATATCAATGAATTCGTCTTTTCAAGGCGAATCGAACCGTGATAATATTTGGAAGCAAAACTGACATTTTAATATCGAAAAACCATACTGAAAATGGAGTTCTGAAACATAAGTCACATTATCCAACACATGATTTGCAGTAAAATTAACATTCTCCAATTCGACCAATCAGAGTGCGTAGGGCGCATCACGTGAAAGTCGTCACTCTGGTGATGTTTTGTCAACGGTTTTTTGAATCTCACCTCACTTGTTGAGTTTACATTGTGCTTGTTAAAGTTGATTAACGCTTTTATGATTGTGATTTAAATAATAGGACTTTTATTACTAGTTAATAAACTAAATAGACCAGGGTAATAAGATAGAAGTAGACCATGTTCGGGACACTCAAAAATCCAGGTAGCTGACTACTTCTTTAGTTATTGTATACCTATAGGATGAAAACCTACCTGTTTCCTGCCTAGAGTTTGCGTTTGTTTTTTAATTATTAACAATTTAATGCAAAAATCGCGATTTTTTCGATTTTTTGCACCCCTTTCAAAAACTAAATAGTTGACATAAAATTACAAAATTTAATTTTTTAGAACATTAAAAAACCTTCAAAATGTAGATTTTTGAAATTTAAAAAGTTAATTTGTTGCTGCGCAAACTGCAAAATAAATGAAAATCGTTATTTGTTAATAACTTTTACTAAAACTACCTTAGAACTTTAGTGTTTCACCCAAAGTTGTGTATTAGGGCACTTAACAAACCCTCAAATTTGAGACCGATCCATTAATTAGTTTAAGAGTTATTCTAATTGTTTATCTCAGAGACCTTTATTTTGCAATAACATAAGACAAAAGATAATGAAGATAGTGCAATTCTGAGTATGCCAAATGAAAGTAGAAAAGTGATACTATCAAAATATATTAAAAAACGATAAAAAGATTATCTAATATAGTCAAAAATCCTAATGCTAAATTTGTGAAATTTTGTAGATTAAAAACATTTAGAATAACTTTAAAAATATTGTCTGTAGAAAAAGTAATTTTACATATTACAAAAGCTGGTATTTTACACGAATTTTTAAAAATGTGGTTTAACTGGCGACTAGTCGTGGTAAGTGAAGGGGGAGCTGGGAGCTGACAAGTGCATGAGTTCAAAAACTAAAAAAAGCAACTTAAAACTACTATCATTTTCTATATCTCGGGATCTACTGTTCTTTAAAATGGCATTGATGAGATTCCTTAATTATTATATACAAATTAGCTGTGAACTAAAAAAAACATATGGCTAACTTTGTTCCAAATGAGCCCAGGCTAAATTTTTTGATTTGGAAATTCGTGTTAAAATACTATCTTTTCGAATATATAAAAAGATTTTTTCTACGGACAACATTTTTAAAGTTATTCTAAATGTTTATAAACTACAAAATTTTAAAAATTTGGCATTAGGATTTTTGACTATGCTAATCATTTTTTTATCTTTTTTTAATAAATTTTGATACTATAACTCTTCTACTTTCATTTGGCATACTTTTGCTCTCTTTATTATTTTCTGCCTTATCTTATTGCAAAATAAAGGTCTCTGGGATAAACAAATAGAATAACTCTTAAACTAAGTAATGGATCAATCTCAAACAAGGAAAAAGAAAATAAGTCACGAGAAGTGGAATCGAAACAAATCTGAATTGGCAAGGTTAGTTGTTAGTAGTCTACAGTCTAAAGCAAAGTTCAAATATTTTGCATCATAACTAAGATTATCCATGAGATTTTGGTGCAAAACTCACAGTTAACAAAACTCACATTGTCTGAATTTTAAATTAAATTTACAAAACAATCTTCATTAAATACACCCATAAAGTTTATGCAAACGGTTGCTATTACTAAAAAGTTGTTACACAAAAAAAATTGAAGGATTATACCATGGCCTTCAATAGTAAACAGTTTTTATCATTTTTCAGAAAGTTGAGAACCGTGGAAAATGGGAATTCTGCATCTACAACATTCATATTTTAAATATCAAAAACGTTCTGTGTGTTGCCCTTAAAGGGATTTTAATAAATTTTATACCTTTTATAAAGGATTTTTCATTAAATTTTGTGCTTGATGATGTACAGCCAGCTACAGGAAAATTCTTTCCTTGTACATTTTTTAAAGTCATCTACTTTAAAATGTATACTAATATATATGTCTCAATTTTCATGTATGAATAAATCAGATAAAATCAAATTATTTGAGGAAATTCTTACTAAGAAACAAAAACAAAATGTGTTTAATTTATTAATGTTTTTTATTCAGAGGACGATTTCCGAAGTGGAAATTGAAATGTCAAATAAAATTAATAACCAAATAAAATAATAAATTGTATTGAAATGCCAAAAGAAAAGAGTTTCGTATCCGGAAGAAATTTTTTTTCAATATTGTGGCAGTCAGTGTGTTACAGATCTATAGCAATATGTCATACCTTGTATAAAGCAGATCGAACGGTTTCAATTCAGAAGATTGTTTCAATACCAGTTTATATTTTTTTAATTAAATTTCCCTTATACTCTGGGCTAATTAGCAAAATACAAGGAAAAGTTATTTACCAGCAATTTTATTGCTGGAATCGAATCTTATGATTGTATATATTAATAATATAGGTATGCAAAGTCCGCAGATAGTGTGCTACATTTTTTTGTAAACAAAATGGCGCCCGAAAATCGTGTTTTTTTTTCAATTTTTGCTCTATAACTCCAATGATTTTAACTTTACACCAAAAACATCAAAATAAAAATTCACCGTAATTAAATTTTGCATAGAGACGTGTTTTTCCCGATTTATTTTGACGAAAATTTTTCCACGGAAAATGCGGGGTTTTCCAACAAAATCTTTAATTTTCAACTAAAATTTTATATACGCAATTGTTTATCAATAATTAAATTGCTGGGTAATATAAAAGCTCTTTTCGTATAGATTAAAATTCCAAAAGCCGATGGAAACTGAATAAACAGTTTAGCAACAACTGAAATATTAATTAAAAATTTACGGTCGCTATAATAACCACAATAACTAAGATACATAAAAATATCTATGAGTTTTGTGTAAAAAGACCGTACCTCACTAATTTACTTTACAGAATTTAGGGGAGTGCATTTAGATTTTCACTTCGGAAAAAATCAAACAAGATAAAACTTTTTGTAATTTCATTAAGAAATGTTTAATAAACAACATATCAAAAAGTTCTACTCGAGAAGTGGGTGCTTCATTTTTTATTAAACAAATGAACAGCGAAGTTAGATGTTTTTTTAAATAACTACAAAAATATAATTTTTAGGAAAAAACTGACTTGACCATTGAAAAATTCAGAAAATTTTACAAAAAAAACCTTATATAAAGATTTTTCTAAAATTAAATCTCTAGCTTCTGTAATTTTTTATTTATAACGCTAAAGTCACCCTTCTCACACACATTGGCGCACTGTAAACTAGCGTTGAAAGAAGTGCACGGTTGAGTTTTTTAAATGTAATTCTTTAACTAATAGATCAAAAGAAATTATACAAATTGGACATGAAAGAAGATGAAATAAGCTATCTTATGGTTGTAATAAAAAGAAATAAAATGTATGGACATAAGTATGGTGTGGGCGGAAAATGAGCCTTACATGAATTTTGTTTAAAATGATTTAAAAATGTGTAACTAATACAATTTTACTTATAAAACTCTCAAATTTGCACAACTTACCTCTCAATCAACTTACTAAACGATATTTCATTTAAAAAAAATCTCAAAAATTTAATTCAAATAATACGATGTCTCAAAAAATGTAATTTTTGAAAACTTCGTAGTTTTACAGAATTCCCACCATTTTAAGACGGTATTACTCAAGTTTGAATAAATCTAATACAATTTTTTTGCTATTTTTTTAAAGCTTCGGATGTAGTTTTTAAAAAACACTGAATTATTTTAGTTTAAAAATGAAATTAACAATTTCTTTTTGAGAAAACTTAGAAAGATAACAAAAATGTAATACAAAAACCGAAAATTACCAGCTGAAAAAATGTATATACAGAGTGATTAAAACTTTTTTCTGTAAAACTTACCTAAAATACATTTATTAATAAGCTTCAACAATAATAAATGTTCAATAAAAAAATTTTTTTTTAGCTCTTATACAGTATGTCTGCGAAACTTGGAACGTATTGATAACTTTTTTAATATCAGTTTTACGAAAAAAGTTATTCTTTATAAAATACTCTGCATCGTATATAACATAAGATGCAACCATCAAATATCAAATTTTTTAAATTTTTTACGAGGTATGTCAAAAAATATGAATTTCACTCAAGAGTAAAGTACCTTTATATTTCACAATATCGAAAATTTTTATAAAAAAAAGTTGTTTGGAATTAAAAACTATGTTCCAATATGTAATTATATCCTTCTAATCGAAAATTTGTAATGTAATTGTGAAAATTATTTGTTTACCTTTTTTTTAAGAATGAAATTCCATATTTGTTTGATTGGATTCTACTTGTTTTTCATTTAAATATCCGCCATTTTGGATCCGCCATTTTGAAATTTAAATTTTTAATCTTTTATTCAGATTCAACAACCTGTTAAAAATAAAGACAATAAATGTTTTAGAAAAATGTTCTTTTTTATGTTCTTTTTAGAAAATCCACATTTTGGATCCGCCATTTTATAGTTTATAATTTTAACATTTAAGTTAGGTTTATTAAAGCTCTCAAAAATAAATATAATATGTAGAAATAAATAGATTTTGTAAAGAAATTATGATTTTACAACTTTTTGGACAACCGCCATTTTGGATCTGCCATTTTATAATTTAAATTATCCAAATTTGATTCAGGTTTAGCAACCTCTCAAAAATATCCACATATATGTAAACAAACACGTATTATAAAAAAAATTCGGATTTTACAACTACTTTTTAAGGATTTTTAGGAAAAATCCGCCATTTTGAATCCGCCATTTTGAATTTGCAAATTGTAATGTCAGATTCGGGTTCAGCATAATCAAAACTAAAATAAAAACATTTTTTATCAAAATAAAATGTTGAATTCACCCATATTCTTAACATTATTTATACAAAACAATTGTTATTGTTTAAACAATTAATAAACAATTAGCGGCGAAATTTGTGAGTAGAACTTTTTACTTTAACATATTTATAAACTAACAAAAAAAGTTTTAGAAAAATATAACCTTGTTTGATTTTTTCCGAAACATTGTATCTTTTCGTTCTAATTGCACTCCCCTAATTGAAATTGGACTATTTAAGCGGCCTCAGGAATATTTTAAAATTATAAACAATTTTTTGGCTTATAAACAAATAGAATATCTCAGTAAATATGAAATTAAATTAAATTATGAAAACGGTGTTAAAAAAAACCGGCAGGGTGTTTCTTCTAAAAGAAAAAACGTTTAATTGTGATGAGTGGTTATTAAGATACAACCGGGCAAAGTTGACCGGCATTTACTGCAAAGATATAAACAAAAGGATCATAATTTTAGAATCATCACCTTTTTGTTTTTGTCATCTTTCTCCACACCAATTTTCATATCTTTAAAATGCTCATAACATATATAATTATCATAAAAACTCTCGATATTACGAGTGAAAATTGCCAAAAATAGCAAAATTCCAATCAAAAATTAGGTTGAAGAAAATGTAATCTCAAAGTTCAAAATCGGTATACCTTAAAAAAAATGCATTTTCTCGTCTTTTCATGGAGCAATTTTCTTCTTTCTTTTTTTGTTCCCAAGTAACTCGAGTAGAGCCATCTAACTAACGCATTAATAAATGTCAAACTTGCTTTTGTTTTGTTATAGTAGATTAATTTATTTATTAGAAAAGAAAACTACATATTTTTACACAGTTGTAGACTTTTTTTAGATAAACTTACAAGTGTACCTTTTAACGTTAAAAACACAAATATTCTCATTTGAAAGCTGTATAGTCATTTAAACAATCTTTATTTAAACAAATTAAAAAATTATGTTTATTTAAATTAAATTATGTTTAAAAATTATGTAAATAAATTAATTTATTATAACAAAACAAAAGCAAGTTTGACATTTAATAATGCGTTAGTTAGATGGCTCTACTCGAGTTACTTGGGAACAAAAAAAGAATGAAGAAAATTGTTCCATGGGAAGCCGAGTAGATGCATTTTTTTAACGTATACCGATTTTGAACTTTGACATTACATTTTCTCCAACCAAATTTTTGATTGGAATTTTGCTATTTTTTACAATTTTCACTAGTAATATCGATAGTTTTTATTATAATAATATATGCCATGAGTATTTTAAAGATATAAAAATTGGTGTGGAGAATGAGGACAAAAACAAAAAGGTGATGATTCGAAAATTATGATACTATTGTTTATATCTTTGCAGTAAATGCAGGTCAACTTTGAACGGTTGTATCTCAGGAACCACTCATCACAATTAAACGTTTTTTTCTTTTAAAGAAATGCCCTGCGGTTTTTTTTCAATACTGTTTTCATGATTTAATCTAATTTAATATTTCCCGAGATATTATATTTGTTTTTAAGCCAAAAAATTGTTTATAATTTTAAAATATTCCTGAAGCCTCTTAAATAGTCAAATTTTAATTCTTTAAAGTACATTAGATAGGTACAGTGTTTTTTTATACAAAAGCTATAGATATTCTTATGTATGATAATTATTGTGGTTATTATAGTGACCGTAAATTTTTAATTTATATTTCAATTGGTGCTAAACTGTTCAATCAATGTTATCGGCTTGTGGAATTATAATCTATACGAAAAGAGATTTTATATTACCAAGTGATTTAATTATTGATAAACAATTATTTATCTAAAATTTTCCGGGGAAAATTTTCGTCGAAGTAAATCGGGAAAAACACGTCTCTATGCAGAGTTTAATTACGGTGAATTTTTATTTGGTTGTTTTTGGTGTAAAGTTAAAATCTTTGGAGTTATAAAGCAAAAACTGAGAAAAACACGATTTTCGAGCGCCATTTTGTTTATAAAAAAAGTAGCACACTATCTGCGGACTTTGCATACCTATATTATTATTATATACAATCATAAGATTCGATTCCAGCAATAAAATTGGTGGTAAATAACTTTTCCCAGAAATGGCCTATTTCCCGATAATCTGCCCAGACTATTACAACTATTTTGATATATCATGAAAACACATTCTTCACTTGTTTTTAAATATTTCTAGTACATGATTATTTAAAGTCATAAAAAAAGGAAAACAATCAAAAACGCAAAAAACAAACAAAACCCACTGTTTATTTTTACTTATATGGCCCACTCTATAATAATAAATGCTCTCTCCCTTCCAGTAGCCTGTGGCTCTGATAACTTTTTATACGAATCGGATATACTACCCTTTACAGTAATTTGCAACATAAGCATAAACATTGCGGATATAGACTGTAATCAAAAATTTACAGTGAACACTGTAACCGTAAGATTACCGAAAATTATAAATCACTTTTTGAGAAAATCTTTGCAATAATAGAATCAGCCGTAAAGGTGAGGACATTTTGTGTTGGAGGCGTAATCGGCAAATTACCAGCAATGATCTTAAGTGAGAAAAGCAGCCAGATCCTTAATTATGGAAATTAATTGTGTAGATACCTACTTGCAACAGAACCGGTTCCAGAAAGAATAAACTTGAATAAAGAATAATTGATTGCCACAGGATATTCTACTGCTAATGCACGAAATGCAATAAAAGCAACAAAAGAAAAGAAGATCATAACAAACTTTATAGCGTAATAAACCATGAAATAATAAATCAGGGATACATAGGAGAATACTAGGCCGGATTCATATAAAGGTGCCATAATTTTAAGGGCAACTAAGGGATGTCCTCAAAAGAGTTTATTGTCATCGTCGGTATGGAATACAGTTGTCGATGACGTGATTCATAGGCTAAGCGCCGAAGAAATCTGGGTCCAGAGTTTCGTAGATGACACTGTAATAATGACTAGGGGAAAATTTCTCAGAACTGTTGCGGATCAGATACGTTATGCCCTTCATTACATAGAGCACTGGTGTCTGAAAGAGAACCTTTCCGTGAACCCCTCCAAAGCTAAATTTGAAGCCTTCACAAATAAGGGGTAGCCTACTGGACTGAATGAGCTAAAATTATCTGGAGAGGTACTGGAAATAACCAATGAGGTCAAGTATCTAGGGGTAATCCTGGATTTCAAACTCAATTGGGACACTCATATTAACAATAGCGTGTCGGATATCTAGACTTGATCACATCCCAAATGAAGAAATAAGAAGAAGGACAAGAAGAATCTACAATACCGTAGATACAATAGAATCCAAACAACTTTTATGGTACGGGCATGTAATGCGAATGGATGATGAACGATGGCCAAAACAGGCTTTAAACTATGTCCCATGGAATAGAAGAAGAAGAGGAAGACCAGCATTGGAATGGAGAGAAGGAATCAGAGAAATAATGAGAGATAGAGCCATAAATGAGGAATAATGGACCGACCGAAAAAGGTGGAGATCGAAATGCGGGATGCGGCAGAGGCTGTAGGACCCCCGTAGGTATACATATTAACAATATAACCAATAGGGCTAAGCGACTCTTCTGTAACTGCAGACGAGTTGTACGTAAAACTTAAGAATTGAAACCAAAGGGTAATCTGTTAGTTATAAACATCAGTGATACGACCGACAGCTACTTATGGTTCAGTACTTCGCTGGAAAAAGACGAGTTCCTATGACCTCTCTCACCACCCTACAAAGACAAGCTCTCCTAATAAGTATAAGAGGAGCCTTGAATTGTACAGTAACGGCTTCAATAGTAGTTATCACAGGTATCCATCCGCTGGAACTATATATTTCGGCTGTAGCCTTCGTGACCATCCTGAGACTAAAAGAAAACAATACCTGGAGGCCGATTTAAGTATTGAGTAGCCACACAAACACTACTGGGTCTATACTTGAGGAATCCATCTTTATAATGAACTCAGATATGATGACATCAGAACTAATCTTCACTGAGATACACATAATTATACTACCTAGAGCAGCGTTCTCAACCTTTTAGCACTGGCGTCCCCTTTGAACACTGAAGATAGCTCAATCCCCTCCAGTCAATAATTGGTTGGTTCAAGTTAGAAGATTGAAATTGTGAAACTGACGATGCTAACTCTACGTTAGCAAAAGCTGGGATGCAAAATAAAAATCCAGATATATTTTAAATACGAAAGTTTATTTGATGTCTCATTAAACTTAACATTGTTTATTTATTTGAGAAAAAGAATAATCAAAAAATCAAATACGCATATAAAGTTGAAAATCTTATACGAGTGTTTTTGCACTTTCAATGAGAGGGTTGGCATTGTCTGTTGAGGGTTGACAATGTGTCAGAGCACACCTCAAGTTACTTTCAACGTCCAGCCCTGAACGGTATTTTGATTTTATATACGCCAATGTAGAAAAACCAGATTCGCAAAGATATGTGGATGAAAACTGAAGTAATAACTTCGCAGATACTAAAGCCACTTCTGGGTAAACACGAAAGTAGGTTAACCAAAATTCTTCAAAGTCCATGTTTGCAAAATCTGCTTTTGCTTGTGAATCACACTTTAGGTCAATTGTCTGCCCTTGAAGGTTAATGGAAGAATGTCAACTTCGATATGAAAAGGATCTCTTGTCAACTTAAATTCCCAGTTTTCCGAGCTAACATCTGGAAAGTACTTTCGAATTTTAATTTTTCAGTTCTTCCAAATGCCGTGATATGACGTCTTTCAAATCCGAAACTAGATGAAGTGGAAGGGTTTGAATATCATCGAGGAGGTCGTTCAGTTTAGGAAAAGAGGAAAAGTTTGGCTTGGAACTGTGAAGGCGGCGTTGCCAAAGCGATATTTTTTCTATAAACCCCTTAATTGCATCATAAGTTTTTAAGAGGTTTTTACGGCCTTGAAGCTTCAGATTCAGGACATTAAGTGTCTCAAAAAAGTCAGACAAATAATCCAAGTAAAATATATTTTTATCATCTGTAAATCTTCTGTGAAGATCTTCTTGTTTTGAAGTTATTAACAAAATTTCAACTTCTGATTTTAAATTGAATAATATTGCAAGCATATTTCCTTTGGATAACCACCGGACTTCTGTGTAAAACAGGAGGGTTTCCTGATCACTATTCAGTTCTTGACATAGTGCCTGAAAGAGCCTAGTGTTTAATGCGCTGGATTTGATGTGGTTAACTATTTTAATTGCTAAGTATAATGTGACGTTGAGAGGTTCAGGTAAAGTCTGACTAGCTAAAGCTTCTCTGTGAATAATGCAGTGAGAACCGATTATCCTAGGGTTCTGCTTTTTTGCCAATTCCATAAATCCAAATCGACATCCTGTCATGGCTTGGGCCCCATCAGTACATATGCCAATTACTTTCTCCCATGGAAATTCATTGATTACTAAAAAATCTTCAAGAGCAGAAAATGTGTCAATGGCTTTAGTTGTTGTTTCAAGAGATGATGAAAACAATATTTCCTCCAGGAACCGTTTTCTGTCAATAAATCGTCAGTAAAACAATAACTGTGCATGCTTTGAAATATCAGTTGTTTCGTCACACTGCAAAGAAAAAAACGGTGAACATTTTAATTTTTGCAATAATTGATTTTTGAAATCCAGAGCATGTCATCATTTCTACGTTTTACTGTGTTGTTTGAGAGAGAAATTTTTTCTACTTTCTTACAACTATCTTCACTAAGTACGGCACTACAAGCAGTAAGTAAACAAGGTTTAATTAGTGACTCACCAATAGCATGTGGTTTTTTGTCTTTAACTATCAAAAGTGCTATTTTGTATGATGCTTTCACAGCTTTCTCATTTTCAACATGAAAATTTGCAGTAGAGTCAAGTTTCATACGTTTTACGCTGCTTTTTTTGGCAATAAAAAATTCTGGGCCTTTATCTTTCAGAGAAGAATGGTTTGTAATTAGATGCCGTTCCAAACGTCCGGAGCGCATTGCATCATTACTAAGAACGGCATGGCAGTTGACACACTGAGGTAAATGACTGCCGTTTTTCTCAATAAAGGTAAAACCATAATTGATATAATCGTCTGAATACAATCTTTTCTTTGGAAGTGACTTAACCATTTTCAAAGCTGTTACACAACACAATTAAATAATTCACAAACAATCACTCTGTCATTAAATAACGATTACACTGATTGCTACAAACAGCACACAGACGCTGTCGACTGAGACTGACGCGTGAGACGGAGTCACTGAACTGGAGCCAGGAGTGCTTGCAATACAGTGTTGGTAAATATACTTTGCGCTCCTACGATGTCGCCATACACAAGACTGTCGTGTTTAACTCAGGTTGTGTGTTTGAGTAAAACGATTTTAATCACGTTTAAAAATAAAGAAATATTTCTAAACAAAATAAAAATACGAAATACAAAATATTTTGTTTTTTAACAAAATATATATATTTAAATTTTTAATGGGGACTTAATATGGTTCACTGATGGATTTAAAACTGGACATGGTACTGGATCAGTAATCTTTGGACAAACATATATTCCAGGCTGAAGTTGTTGCTTTGGTGGCCTGCATTGATTAAAACATATCAAAACTGGTGAGGAACTTCAAAGAACATTTTTTTACTATCAGGAGAATTCTACTATCATGATTGCAGGTGTTTTTCTACTATCATGAGTGCAGGACAAATCACTTGACCTAATAGCTTCAGAACAATATAACATAATTTTTCTGATAGGTGTTCTTAAGTAAAACTAAAATTAAGTTATAAGGGGATTTTTATACCAATTAACAAAAATATAATTTGCTTAATTTTGATGAACTATCTTTTAATAAAGTCGTCGTAGGAACGCAACTCAAGAATATTGGTAATATCATTTAAAAAACATCTACAACATAGTGTTTCCTTCAACATAGTCATGAGGTATTCAAAATATTCATTACCATTTTTGAAATTATTGCGTCGAAAGAATTTTGTCACGTAACGGGGCAATACGGGCCTGTTGGGCCCTACTTGTATTTATACCTAAAGCCTAAATCTTTGTTACAGAAGTTAATCTGGCAGTCAGGTAATGTTTTTGTGGATTATGTAAAAGACTTTTATGATTCCGGAAATCCAATAATAAAGTCTAAATGTGCAACAAACAATTTAAACATCTCTTTGATGTGAACAACAAAGAGATGCTTACTGTAGGTGTTATATCTATTCTAAATGAATTGCAAAAACTGATAATGATTGTTGGAATGCAATAGTATTTTTGGTAGATACCTATATATATTTTGGAATAAATAATGCGTCTACTATCAGTCGTTTGATACCGATGATAGTGTCGACAACTACTAAGCCAGTAAAATTATATTGAATTACAGTGAAAGTAGATAGTGCGAATAAAATATCCCGAAAACCATTATTAGCTGCAGAACTGCAAGATATTGCTACTAATTTATGGGATTCCGATGATGAATCTCCTGAAGTAGTTGGCATTGAAAGTGACTCTGAAATTGAAGATCATCTTTCGGAAGCAAGTGAAGAGGATGATCAGCAAGTAGTATGGAGTGATAATGAAGAAGAATGTGTAGCTACCAGTTCCCAGATTTCAGAGTGTGTAATTTTTTTAAACTAAGGATGGAACTAACTGGAAGAGTCAACCACAACCGACAGGACGTATGCGATCCTGCGACATAATAAAAAGCAAAGCGCACAAAGTAATGTTAGCCCTGGTCAAAGTGTGGATGATCCTGTTGATTTCTTTTGTTTGTTTGTGGACGAAAAAATTGTGAACGAAATAGTAAAGTGTACAAATAAAGAAGCCGAAAAAGTCCTGGGGATAGAGAACTGGACATATTGTGACTCTACAGAGATATAACTGCAGGGCACCTGAGTGTCAACAATCATAATGTAGATATACTTTGGGGTAAGTTTTATGGCCCTACTATATTTTTTATTTTATACTCTTTTCTCAGAAGGTTTTTCACACAATAATGAAAGGCAACAACACCGTAATCTTTTTCCAGGGTATGCGTAAATACCAATCCCTCTTTTCAAATAAAATGGCCTATTGGATTTACAAAAGATTTTATTTATTTATTAATTAAGTCTTCTTTGGCTCCAAATCTACGTAAGTCTAATGTAAATAAATATTTTTTCTACAAAAGTTTTTTTGAATTTCATTATTTTGTGCAAATCCTTCAGGTAGATCACACCCTCGAGGTAGACCGCATAGGTAGGTACTATAGTAGCACCTTTTTTTAATCTAGAGCATTTAAATTTAACTTTAATAAAAAATCAAAAATGAATATTAGACATAATATATGGGTAAATATGAATAGTACATTAAAGAACAGTGGTGGGCCCAACGGACCCGAGTTGCCCGGTTACGTAAGTAAAATGTGTTGCCCGGATAAGGGTTAAAAATCGTAAATGCCCTGGTCTAGATAAAGAAGACTAATCATCTATTTGCTTTTTGTATTTTTTTTATCTAATAATTAAATTTCTGAAATTTTCTGTTGTTCTTTTTTATTTATATTTTTCAACAGGATTTTTTTAATGCCGAAATTCTAGTTGTCTAAGATTATAGGATAAAACATTATAATGGTAAAATTGATACAACTAAAATTAACATTAAAATGGGATTAGTTGTGTGTCTACTTGTGTAAAATAGTAACATTGTGAACAAGCAGAATGCACTGTCAGTTCATTATTTATTAAAAAAATAATTACTAATTAACCAAAAACAATAACTGTTGTTGTAATATACCTACCACATTCTTTAAAATACCATTACTATTTTTATACAAGTAATACAATTAAACTTAAAGTAATACTTTTTGTGTAATTTTGATTTGTATTTAAAAATTTTACTAAAACTTGATTTTCTCAAAACAGTGATTTTTGACAGTGCAATCTGCTCGTATACCCTCGATATGCCAAATACATATTACGCAAGTGATATCATATTGAGTTCAATTTGGAGAATTTTGTATTTGGAAAATTGCTTACACCAACTCTGCGAAAAATATTGTGACAAACATCTGCAAACAGGAAAACGCTTTATGAAAATTTCTAATTGTTGTGATTAGTTAAACAATCTCCTTTGATGCGGTTACTTGGAATATTTGGAATACAAAGACAAGTATTTAGGATTATTTTGGGCGGAATTGTTCAAGAAAATGCAAGTGGGTTGAAAATATAAATATACTTAATACATTGAGAAAATAGTAGAAATTTCATGAGAAAGAGTTAGCTTAAAAGCAAAAATTACTATTAATATTATGTTTGTATGGCATTGAACCAAAATTATTATTGGTGTAACGAAAACTACATTTTTAATTATTAATGTATTGACGTTTCAATTTCCACTCCTGAAATCGTTCTAAAAAATAGTTATTTATGTACCAAGTCAGTAAAGTCACTCTTTATCGAACGAGTCTTAATACTACGAGAAGAGCGAGCGTAGCGAGCGAGGAGAGTAACAGACGAGTTCGATAAAAAGTCTTTACTGACGTGGTTTATACAAAATTTTATCGCCAATATAATTTGATTGGAAATCAACTTGCAATTTGCATTCCGATGATTCGCACCTTAAAGTTGTCTACGTAAAAGTTTGGGCTCTGTGATTATTTAAAAATAATATAAAATTATAAAATAAATTAAATAAAAATCTGTCGTTTATTTAACTTCTTTAAAATCTAATTATAACACTACACATTTTTTTAAATTTGATTATCTTCATTATTTGATAAAATTAATCATCTTTAATTTTAATAATCCCTGAATGAAAAACTGGAAAATGAAGTACTGAAAGCTTGGCAGCTTGGATAATGCCAAAATATATTTTATACACAATTTCACTTTCTAAAATAGCTATTGGTTTTAACACTTACATGCAATTTACAATTTAAGAACTTTTTAAATATCAGACGTCATAATAATTTCATGACAGTGATGACAGATATCTTTTGCAAAATGGCCGCTTTCGATTTTTAATCGATAGTTATCAATATTGAATAATTACTAAATCGGTAAAGTTTTAATTTATTTTATATGAATATATTTATTACAAAATACTACAGAATTTCACTTTTTGACATAAAGGCTATAGCGGGATAAGATGGTCAAAAATGCCCCCGCACCGATCAGTCCCGCTACTTATTTCTTCGATAAAGGATATAAAATTATGCCCTCGTGCAAATTTTTAGCTTCCCAAAGGTCCTAGAACCTCTTAAATCGAAAAAAGAAGAATTTTTAGGTTTAATTTTTTTGTGAGCGCAATTTTAACTTAAAAAATCTGAAAAAATTCGAGATGATGTATATTTTGAATACAAAACTGCCTGATTTTTTTCAGATGAGCCTAGGAAAATTTTTTGAAATTTTCAAAAAATTTTTAAGTTATGTAAATATCATTTGGCGAACTTGTAAATAGTATTTTTTTGTGTGTTTTTTGTCGTTATTTCGAATGAAAGAGGCAGAATTTTTAATATCTGAGCGGAAAGAAAAAAAAATTGAAAGAACCGTTTTTTGCTATCTCGAGATGCATCTCGGGACAGCCAATTTTAGGATTTAGGATCCTGACTACAACAACTAAAAAAAGCACTAAAAGTGTGAATTTTGTCATAAAATTTGGTATGTGGGCTTATAATAATATTTGGAACAGCTTTTAGAAATAACTTTTTTCGATATCTGTAACGCGAAGCAAATCGAATCGCATATCGAAAATTCACCCTGTTCGTGGATTCGCAGTAGACCGCGTTTAAAATTAAAATTTCAGTTGACCCTTTTAAAAATTGTGAACAATTAACCTGTATGACTGTGCCAAATTTCAAATCTGTATATATTTTGATTGCCGAAATATAGGGATATCTTCATCTTAAATGCGACACACTGTATATTATCGTATATAATATCACAAGAGAGAAAATTTTGCCGGCGATATTTTCGACTGGTATAAAAGTTTGTTGCCTGGCAATTTTCGCGAATTAAATTTTGACTTTGATTTTGTCAAAATTTCATAAGCGAAAATTACCAGAAGGCAACGAACTTGAATGAAACCAGGAGAAAATTTAGCAGGGAAAAATTTTCTCTCGAATGATGTTCGACAAGACTATTTCACGAGATAATTAATGCACCATATCAACGAAATATAATCTTTATTTATTTGTTATTACCAGACACTTTCGTGACGGATCTGTCATAATTTTGTCGCTGAGAAATCACGTCGCTAAGTTTTGTCAGTAGAAAACGATACGTTGCTATGCCGTTATATCAGTTAAAAACAGTCTAGTGAAATAGTCAATTTGATAATTTATTGCAACTAATATAGTCGTATTTTTTATACCTAGATTCAAAATATACATTCAAAATACTGACTAATTCACTAATTTTATCATAAAAAGTCAAATTGATTGCATTGAAGTATTGAACCAATTAATGCGTACTAATATAATGTTATTATAATAATTATAATATACAGAGTGAGTTTTATGTATAGAAACCCTCAATAATCTCGGAAACATCTTGCATAATTTTTTTAGGTTTTGGTGGGTAGGAGTTTTCTAATACAGCCGATATTATAGTGATAATTACATTGTTGTCAGATCTTTCGTTTTTCTGGAAATCTAATGAACTTTCTTATTTTTTTGCGTTTTGAAGTCCTTAAGAAATACTGATTATTTTTCATGTTATATTCTCTATACCTAAATGCAATAGTTTCGGAGTTATTGCTACATGTATTTAAAAAAAAATTAAACAAATTATAAAAATCAATTTTTTTGGCCCGTGTAGTTTACATTCTTTGGATCATTGGGAAGAAAAAAGGTCTTTTGTAATTTTTCTCTAAAGTTAATGGTTTTGGAGCTCCAAACAATTTAAAACTGAAAAAAAAAATGAATAATGACGATTTTCAAGGTTCAAAAACACAAATAAAAAATATTATTTTTGAAACTGCTGGGTAGTCAAATTCAAGCTAAGCCCTTTTTCTAGGGGCTCGCTATAAAATTTTTTGGCCCGTTTTATTCTAAAACATTGGTTTTTAATAATTGTTAGTGAAGCGCATATGAGAGGACGGAGGATTAGAATGAAACAAGCTTAAATTACTTATTCGTAACTGATAAAATAACGCTTGAACTTGAATTTGTGTACAGGACAGTTTCAAAAATAATATTTTTGATTTGTGTTTTTGAACCTTGAAAATCGTCATTATTCGATTTTTTTCAGTTTTAAATTGTTTATAACTCGAACTCGTTTAACTTTAAAGAAATACAGTCGAACCCGCTTATTGGAATAGCTGTCGTACCAAGAAAAAGTATTCCTATAACAGGGATATTCTAATAACCGATCATATAAGCCTATTAAAAACGTTTTGGGACCTCAAATTTCTATTCCTTAAACCGGGATATTCCTTTAACCGGTATTCTAATAAGCGGGCTCGACTGTATTACAAAAGAACTTTTTTGTTCCCAATAGTCCAAGGAACGTAAAATAATGTCTACCCGGGCCGAAAAAATTGATTTTTATAATTTGTTTAAATTTTTTTTAAATAAATATAGCAATAACTCCGAAATTATGATCTTTAGGTATAGGGAATATAACATGAAAAATAATTAATATTTCTTATGGACTTAGAAAAGCAAAAAATAGAAAGGGTATTCCAATTGAAGTAAAAAAAATAGATTTTTAGAAAAACGGGAGATCTGACAACAATGTAATTATCACTATAATATCGGCCGCATTAGAAAACCCCTACCCACCAAAATTTATAAAAATTGTGCTAACCGTTTCCGAGATATTTGAGGGTTTCCGTACATAAACCTCACTCTGTATATTATATTATTACACATTAATTGGTTCAATACTTCAATGCAATCAATTTGAACTTATTATGATAAAATTAGTGAATTAGTCAGTATTTTGAATGTATATTTTGAATCTAGGTAGAAAAATACGACTATATCAGTTGCAATAAATTATCAAATTGATAATATACAGTGTATCGCATTTAAAATAAAGACACCCCTAATATTTCGGCTATCAAAATATCCTCAGATTTGAAATTTGACACAGCCATACAGGTTGATAGTTCACAATTTTTAAAATAGTCAACTGAAATTTAAATTTTAAACGCGGTCTACTGCGAATCCACAAACAGAGTGAATTTTCGATATGCGATTCGGTTTCTTTCGCGTTAGAGATATCGAAAAAAATTATTTGGAAAAGCTGTTCTAAATATTATTATAAGCCCACATACCAAATTTTATGACAAAATTCACACTTTTGGTGCTTTATTTAGTTGTTGCAGTCAGGATCCTAAATTCTAAAATTGGCTGTCCCGAGATGCATCTCGAGACAGCAAAAAACGTTTTTTTTCAATTTTTTTGTTCTTTCCGCTCAGATATTAAAAATTCTGTCTCTGCCATTCGAAAGAACGACAAAAAACACACAAAAAAATATTTAAAAGTTGGCCAAATGATATTTACATAACCTAAAAATTTTTTGAAAATTTCAAAAATTTTTTTCTGAGCTCATTTTTTATTAAAAAAATCTGAAACAAATCAGACTGTTTTGTGTTCAAAACATACATCATCTCGAATTTTTTCAGATTTTTTAAGTTAAAATTGCGCTCATAAAAAAATAAAACCTAAACATTCTTCTTTTCTCGATTTAAGAGGTTCTAGGACATTTGGGAAGCTAAAAATTTGCATGAGGGCATAATTTTATATCCTTTATCGAAAAAATAAGTAGCGGGACTGATCGGTGCTGGGGCATTTCTGACCATCTTATCCCGCTATAGCCTTTTCTCGCCATTCGATTACTGCCATCGACCACACATTCAATCTGGGTTAATTTGATTAATCGCGGCAGGTAAAGTAAAATTCTTCTTTCAGTACAATAAAGTGTTACTTTACTGCAGCAAATGAGGGCAAATGAGTACAATAGTGAATGACTTTAGTGACGGTTGGCGATAAAAGAATATGTCTAAAAAATTCTGGGAAGGTGTTTTATAACCTGATTTTTTAGGTTATGTATTTCTTTTCAAACAATGAAAAATTTGCCTTAGATCTTAGGAACCATAGCTTGGGCCATGGTTGAAAAAATTGTTTGAAAATGATGTTATTGCCTTTGAGATAAGTATCAAATTTGAACTGTTTTTGTGTGTCATTTTGTGCTATTTTGTTCGTGTAATCTATATCCTAGATGTGGTTGTTGAAAAATTAAATTTTTGATTTTGTTCATGGTTGTGTTGTGTTTTGTGTGTGGCATTAATATGCAGGGTGTAACAAAAATGCATGTCATAAATTAAAACGCATATTCTGGGACAAAATATAGTTTGATTAACCTTAACTTACCTTAGTACAAAAGTTCACCTAAAAAAGTCACAGCCCTTTGAAGTGACCAAATGAAAATCGATTTTTTTCAATATATCGAAAACTATTAAACATTTTTTACTGAAACTGGACATATGGCATTATTATGGCAGGAGCATCTTAGAAAAAAATAATAGTGAAATTTGTACACCCCATAAAAATTTTATGGGGTCTTGTTCCCTTAAACGCCCCCAAACTTTTGTGTACGTTCCAATTAAACTATTATTGTGATACCATTGGTTAAACACAATATTTTTAAAACTTTTCTGCCTCTTAGTTTTTTTTCGATAAGCCAGTTTTTATCGAGATGCAGCTTCTTTTTAATATGTTAACATAAACATTTTATGAGGGTTTTGTTCTTTTAAACCCCCCAAATGTTTGTGTACGTTCCCATTAAACTATTATTGTGGTACCATTAGTTAAACACAGCGTTTTAAAACTTTTTTGCCTCTCAGTATTTTTTAGATAAGCGACCTTTTATCGAGATGTGGCCCCTTTTTTAATATGTTTCAAAATATATCTAAAAATGTAAATTTAAAAAATAAGTTTTCAGATATTAACACGTCTTTCTAATCGTACTTAACCATATACAAATATGTGGTGGATTCGAAAAATATTCAAAATATCTCGATAAACACTGGCTTATCGAAAAAGTACTAAAAGGCATAAAAGTTTTAAAATCATTGTGTTTAACTAATGGCACTACAATAATAATTTATTGGAAAGTACACAAAAGTTTGGGGGGTTTAAGTGAACAAAACACCCATAAAACTTTTACTGACTGACACTTCTTGTGAGGGTCTCTGGAGTGCTTGTGGTGTTCTGTTCTTTCTTTTTTTTTGTGGAATTTCTTATTTATAAATGGCAACGGGTAGTCGTTCTTTAGATAAAATCTTTGTTCGCAAGCTTTTCTTCTTCCTGGACTGCATTTTCGTTAGATCAGTTGATTCGGGTTCTGTCGTATAGGGATTTGATAATTTTTTTTCTTGATATTTATATTGTGGTTGAAGATGTAAATATATGTTAGTGCAGGTTGGTTTTTCTAACCTAACCTAACCTAAAACATAACCAAAAATCAGCTTGTAAAAATCCTCCCAGAATTTTTTAGAATACTTCTCTTCTTATTTTGAGAACGATTTCTGGAGTGAAAATTGAAACGTTAAAATATTAGTAATTAAAAATGTAATTTTTATTACACCAACAATTGTGATTAAACCAAATACTTAAATTGAACATGCCACCAGAAAACAATTGCAGTTCCGTGCTTTACTATTTTAGTTGCATATAAGTCACAATTTTACTTTAAAATTAAGTTTATTTTGATTTCCGCTTCGGAAATCGTTGCCAAAATACAAAACATTGACAAATTAAACAAATTTTTTTGTTGTTGCTTGGTAAAAATACTTCTAACAATGTAATTTAATCTGACTCGTTCGTATTGACAACTAAGACATATAAAAATATTATACATTTTAAAGTAGATGACTTTAAAATGATATTACCAATATGTTGCGATCCTGGGACGACTTTACTGGAAGATACCATAAATCGGAGTTATTTTGCTCTGTTTTTAAAGATCTCTTAAAAATTTTCAATAAAATGTTTACAACATTGTAAAGAATACTACATGTACAGAATAGGTAAGTTAAACAAGATTGCTTTGCTCCACTTGATAAAATAACATCTAATCGTTAGTTTTACGTCATCGGTGCCAATTTACGCACACAATATGTTTTTATCCCCATCCCACAAAACAAATAAAAAAAAAACGGAAAATATTATGCTTTCAGAAGTTATTGCATAAAACTAAAACATGTTTGGTATGATTTTAATAAATTACTAAACAATATGATTAGGTACCTCATAAAATTTATATAGTCTGAAATAGTGCGGCCGATATGTGAAACAATTGCACATTTAATGATACAAGCATATAATTTGGACCACATATACTACACATATAAAGGCTCAAATTTAGATATGAGGCCATCTCAGATTTTGCCTTTTACAAAAATGGCGGGCATTCAAAATGGCGACTATACATATGTGTTTAATAGTACCATAACTCTTAAACGGAAGGTCTGATTTCAACCAAATTTGGTATATAGGTTCTTTTTTTGATTTACAATATGGATGTGGTGAACCAGAAGAATCGGTTCACAAAAAGTTTTGTTTTTACTGGTTGTTTATGTAAAAATATGTTTTTTTTTTCAATTTTTTCACTCTATTTATATCAATTTTTCAAAAAGGTAATACCGCAATTGAAAAGAGCGTAAAAATATTTTGTAGAAAATATTTTTAACTTTTTATTTATGTTAATTACCATTTAATTAATGCATAACGTATCTTCACATGTACCTATGTGTGGCAGATTCGTGCAAATATTATAAGAATTACTGTGAATTTAATGGTAGATTCATATAATTTGGACCACATATACTACACACATCAAGGTTCAAATTTAGATATAAGACCATCTCAGATTTTACCTTTTACAAAAATGGCGGGCATTCAAAATGGCGATCATACATATGTGACTAATAGCACGATAACTTTTGAACGAAAAGTCTAATTTCAACCAAATTTGGTATATAGGTTCTTCTTTTGATGTGTAAGACCAAGGTCTTAAACCAAAAGAATTGATTTACCAGAAGTTGTGTTTTTCCTAATTTTTATGTAAAAACATGTTGTTTTTTTACCAATTTTTTCACCCTGTATATATTAATTTTTCAAAAAGGTAATACCGGCGTTGAAAAGATCGTAAAAATATTTTTAGCAAATATTTTGAACTCTGTAGTTATGTTAATTACCAATTAATAAATGCATAACGTATCTTCACATGTACCTATGAACCTATGTGCGGCAGATTCATGCAAATAATATAAAAATTATTGTGCACTTAATGCTACAAGCATATAATTTGGACAACATACACTACACATACAAAGATTCAAATTTAGATATGAGGCCATCTCAGATTTTGTCTTTTACAAAAATGGCAGGCATTCCAAATGAATCTGCCGCACATAGCTACATATGAAGATAAGATATGCATTTATTAAAAGGTAATTAACATAACTAAAAAGTCCAAAATCTTTCCTAAAAAATATTTTTACACTTTTTTCAATGGCGGTATTACCTTTTTGAAAAATTAATATATACAGGGTGGAAGAATTGAAGAAAAAAACAACATATTTTTACATAAAAAACAGTAAAAACACACCTTCTGGTAAACCAATTCTTCCGGTTCAAAACCTAGATCTTACTCATCAAAAAAAGAACCTTGGTGCCAAATTTGCCTGAAATCGGAACTTTTGTTTAAAAGTTATCGTGCTCTTAGTCACATATCTACAGCCGCCATTTTGAATCCTCGTCATTTTTGTAAAAGGCAAAGTCTGAGATGGCCTCATATCTAAATTTAAACTTTGGTATGTGTAGTATATGTGGTCCAAATTATATGCTTCTACCATTAAATGCACAATAATTCTTATAACATTTGCACGAATCTACCACACATAGGTACATGTGAAGATACGTTATGCATTTTATTAAATGGTAATTAACATAACTAAAAAGTTCAAAATATTTCCTAAAACATATTCTTACGCTCCTTTCAATGGTTGTATTACCATTTTGAAAAATGAATATACACAGGGTGAAAAAATTGAAAATAAATTATTTACATAATATAAAATAGTTTTACATAAGAAAACAGATAAAACATAACTTCTGGTAAACCGATTCTTCCAGTTCACGATATTGGTCTTGTAAATCACAAAAGGAACCTATGTAGCAAATTTGGTTGAAATCGGACTTTTCATTCAAAAGATATCGTGCTATTAGTCACATATGTATAGTCGCCCATTTTGAATTACCGCCATTTTTGTAAAAGGCAAAATCTGAGATGGCCTCATATCTAAATTTGTACCTTTATATGTGCAGTATATGTGGACCAAATTATATGCTTGTATCATTAAATGTGAAATTCTTATAATATTTGCACGAATCTGCCGGACTAAAAACGAAATAGTAGTTGTCAGTGATTCATTTCGAAGTTCGTGCATTACTACGGAATTTGAGGAGAAAAAGGAGTAATTTCAATGGCGTGTAAAATAATAGTAAGTTTAATTATTGTAGGTATATAATTGTATAATTTTATAATCATTATAGTAGGGAAGGAAAGTTTGCAAAATGTGCAGTCACTCGAGCGCTTTGGGTTGTTAAGAGTAGGTAGGTCCTATAACCAAAAAAAGTTAAGTGAAGTTCTCCATTTTAGTGAGGACTTTCCATGTTTTAATTTAATTTTCCATTTCCAACAATAATTTTTTTTGATTATAGCGCCATCTATCCATAATTTAAAAAATTGTTTCGAATTAAAGTTACTTTTATTTACGTAATGAATTCAAATCTGCAATAAAAAAGGGGGGCTCCCATTTAAGACATTAAAGTAACCCCCGACCCCACCTCCGTGGGGGGTCGTGTTTAATGTCATTCGATAGATTTTTCAAAGATATTGAATAAGTGTTTTTTTTTCAGTTTTTCGGTCTGATGTTCATTTCGCGAAATATCGCGGGATTCGTATTTAAAATTTTAAATTTACCCCCCACCCCTCTCCGTAAATAGTCGCGTTTGGTATCGTTCGATAAATTTTTGAAAAATAATGAGCACACATTTTTTAGTTTTTCGATCTGTCGTTCATTTCGCGAAATATTCGCTATTCGCTTTTTTCTTGTGAAACTTTTTGACTCACCCGTTTCCTTATGCCCCGCTCAAATCGTCAGATT